>NC_064456.1:1208432-1281376 GCF_023343835.1 Lagopus muta
TGTGGAGGTGTCACAGGGACACAGAGATGTTATGTTATCCATAGGGACAGAGGGGTGTCGTGGGGTGGGGAGGTGTCAACTCTGGGGATGCAGACACCATTGGCACAGAGGTGGCACGCATGGGGCATGGAGAGATCACCTGTGGGGACGTGGAGGTGTCACCTATGGGCGCAGAAATGTCACCCTGAGGGACGTGGCAGGGAGGTGTCACCTCTGGGGACGTGGAGTGGTCACCCCTAGCACCAATCCCACGTGTGGGGACATGGAGATGAAGCGCCACCCCTGGAGGAACGTGTCACCTGTGGGCCACAGCTTTGTCACCCGTGGGCTCAGTGCAACCCCACTGCGGGGCACCGGGGAGAACCTTGAGCACTGAGGGGGGTGGGAGGGGAACTGGGGACGCTGGGAGGCACTGAGGGGCAGCAGCGCGGGGGGATGTGAGGGGGGGGAGCAGGGGGCGATCCTGGGGATGTGGCGGGGGTGGCACTGGGAGCACCGGGCAGTGCTGGAGGTAGAATGAGGTGGAACTGGGGGTGGCACAGCATTGAGAGGTAGCGGGATGCGGCAGGGCGGTACTGAGAGCGCTGGGGCGACGGTGGGGGTGGCGCTGGGAGCGCTGGGCAACGCTGGGTCGGCACGAAGAGCTCCGGGCGAGGCTGGAGGTGCGCCAGGGTGGCACTGGGAGCGCTGGGCGATACAGGGGATGGCGCTGGGAACGGTGGGCGGTACTGGGGACGGAGTGGGGCGGCACTGGGATCAACCGGGCGGCGCTGGGCTTGCTGCAAAACGGCACCGCGGGCACCGGGCGGTGGTGGGAGCGGCACCGGGAGCACTGGGCGCTACTGGGGGCGGCGCGGGGGCCGGACAGAGGCGGGCTCGCGGGAGGCTCCGGGGGCAGCCCCGGGGCGGCGGGCGCTGCGGCAGCGCTGTAACGGGAGCACCGGGAGCCCCGAAAGCGCCGGGACGGCCCCGGGAACGGCGGCGGCGGCGGCCCCGGGAGGGCGGAGCGGGGCATGGCGGGGCTGGGGGGGGCTGCGGGCGGGCGGCACCGGCTGCGTTCCGGCCACCAAGGTGGAGCTGACGGTGTCCTGCAGGTAGGAGCGGGGTGAGGGGCGCTGGGAGGCTTTGGGGGGCGTTGGGAAATGGAGGAGACTGGAGGTGTTTGGGGGAGCGGGAGAGACTGCAGGTGTGTGGCGCTGGGAGGCACTGGGGAGCACCCACGGTGCGTGGCACTGGGAGGCGGTGGGGAATGGAGGAGACCGCGGGTGTGTGGTGCTGGGAGGCACTGGGAGCACTGGGGAGTATTTGGGGTGCGTGGAGCTGGGAGCGCTGGGAGGTACTGGGGGCACTGGGGAGCACTCAGAGTGCGTGCAATGTGGGGCACTGGGGTGCACTTGGAGTGTATGGAGCTGGGAGCGTTGGGAGGTAATGGAGGCACTGGGGAGCACTCGGTGTGCGGTACTGGGAGGCTCTGGGGGAGCGGGATGTGGTTGTTGTGGGATACTGGGATGTTCTGGAAAGAACTGGGGAGCACAGAGGATGAAATGCATTGAATGGGGGGGGACCCAGGGGTTGCGGGGGCACCGGGAGAGCGGAGGTGGCTGCAGCTGTAGGGCAGCACGGGGCAGCACCGGGGGGGGGGGCGAGTGGGGGTGGTGGTTGTGGGTCACTGCGGGGTGCTGGGACACAGGGGGGGATGAGGAGCACAGGGGTGGATGGTGTTGGGGTACCCGGGGGCTGCACGGGGCGCTCGGGGCTGTGGGATACTGGGAGGCACTGGGAGCTACTGGGGAGCAGCGAGAGGCACCAGGGGGTGTTGTGGGGAGCACAGGGAGGCACTGAGAGAGAAAAGGGCAGTGGGGCTGGGGGGCACTGGGAGGCAGCGGGACGGGGGTCTGCGGTCTCTAGGGGTGCACAGGAGGGGCTGCCCCATGTCCCCTGTGCCCCCCGCCCTGAGGTCCTTTCCCCCGCACCCCCCCCCAGCTCTGTGCCCGCTGCCACCTGGCACCCATCACCCGGCACCCGGTCCCCCCCCACTCTGCGCTCACTGAGGGGGGTGGGGGTGGGCAGCACAGCGCCCCTCCCTGCCCCAATCCCACCCCCTGGGACCCCAAAGCCCCTCAAGCGGGCTGGGTTCAGGATTCAATGTTTTGGAGGGGGAATCCCGGCTGCCCCCCGTTGCCCCCCCCCCCCCCAGCTGTGCTGCCTGCAGCCGCTCCGACCTATTTTCCTCCCACTCCATCGGGGAGCACAGAAACTCCCCGAAGCCGCTGCAGCTCCGGCTGTGCGCCACCGCATCACCCTGTGCACCACCTCGCAGCCCTGTGTCCCCCCCCATCGTGCCTCAGTTTCCCCTCTCCCCGCAGGCAGCTCCTGGACAAGGACACCTTCTCCAAATCTGACCCACGTGAGTGGGGCTGCGGACGGGGGCTGGGGGTCCTGGGGAGGGGGGGGGGGGGGGGGAAGGTGAGCGCTGAGGACCCCCACCTCTGTCCCCAGTGTGCGTCCTCTACACCCAGGGACCGGACACCAAGCAGTGGCGGGAGGTGAGTGCCGACCCCGCGGTGTGGCCAATAGCACGTCGGGGTGCCGCTCGACCGACCAATCAGCACGTTGGGGGGCCGGGCAGGCAGCCAACCCGCGTGTTGGGGCGCAGGGCGGGCGGCCAATCAGCACGCCCAGCCCTCCCCCAGCTTTGCAGCCCCGCTCCCGCCCCCGGCTGCTTGCCCTGTAATTAGCCGCTGGTTAATTGAGGGGCTCGGGCTGTTAATGGGCGGGCGGGTGGGCTGCCCCTGCGGCTGCACAAAGAGGCACCTGGCGCGGTCCCCCCCCCCCCCCCCCTGACGGCGCCGCCCCAGTTTGGCCGCACGGAGGTCATCGACAACTCCTTGAACCCCGACTTCGTGCGCAAGTTTGTGCTCGATTATTTCTTCGAGGAGAAGCAGAATCTGCGCTTCGACCTGTGAGTGCTGCCAGCCGTCCCGGCACGGCCGTGTCGCCCTCCGCCGTTCCCGTCCCCGCCCCTATTTCCCGTTCCCAATTCCCACCCCCGTTCCCCATTTCCATCCTCGTTCCCCATTCCCGTTTCCCACCACCGTCCCCATCACCGTTCCCCATCCCTGTTTCCTGTTCCCAATTCCCATCCGCTGTTTCCAACCCTGTTGGTTTCCCATCCGTCTCCCATCTCTGTCCCCGTTGCCATCCCATCCTCTCCCCTCACCCCATCCCCACTCTGCCCCATGGCCACGCTCCCATTCATCCCACAGGTACGATGTGGACTCCAAAAGCCCCGACCTCTCCAAGCACGTGAGTGTGGCGCTGCTCCTATGGGATGGGGTGACAGGGGTGGGGATGGGGCCGTGGCGCTGACCCTGCTCTCTGCAGGACTTCTTGGGCCAGGCCTTCTGCACACTGGGTGAAATCGTGGGCTCATCCGGCAGCCGCCTGGAGAAGCCACTGACGTGAGCAGGGCTGGGGGCTGGGGGGGGGGGGCCCATGCCTGACATCCCGTGGGTGATGGTGACGATGGAAGGTCCTTATCTCACATCCCGGCGGTGTCTGGGATGGAGAGCAGAGCACAGTGTGGACAGCACAGCTCTGGGCTGCCCCCCCCCCCCCCCAAACACACACCCTGAGGTGCCCCCACTCGGGGTCCTGCTGCCCTCCCCCCCCCACCCCGCTGTGTCCCTGCAGGATGGGGACGGTCACCGCACAGCCCCGCAGCAGGAAGCCGGCACCAGCCATGTCCAATGGGTGAGCATTGGGGTGACCCCCCCCCACTCAGCGGGGACACTTGGGTCACTGTTTGCCCCCCCCCTCACCGCCTGTCCTGTAGGGGCATCCCAGGCAAGAAGTGCGGCACCATCATCCTGTTGGCTGAGGAGCTGGGAAACTGCAGGGTGAGAGCTGGGGGAGCTTGGGGACACTTTGGGACCCCCCCCCCCCACCTTGTTCCAGGGGAGGAGGGATGAGAGCTCTGTGGCTGTGCCTGGGGCCTTCCTCCACATGGGTGAGGATGCTGAGGGTCACAGCCACATCCTGGCTGCTCCCATGGAATCCCGGTGCCCACAGAGGGGGGGGGGGGGTCCCATTTGGTGCCCATAGATTGGGGACCCCACTCGCTGACCCCCTCGTGCCGCAGGACGTGGCCACGCTGCAGTTCTGTGCCAACAAACTGGACAAGAAGGATTTCTTCGGCAAATCCGACCCCTTCATGGTGTTCTACCGCAGCAACGAGGACGGGACGTGAGTACCCCGAAATGTGAGATTGGAGGGGGGGGAATGGGGGAGTGCAGCCCCCCAGGGAGAGGCACAGAACCACCCCCACACAGGGAGGGCATAGAGGGCAGGTCCCCAACACTGAGCAAACCGAAGTGACGCGTGTTGGCCATGGGGTGACCTTCCTGCCCCCCTGTGTCCCCCCCCCTCCCGCAGCTTCACCATCTGCCACAAGACAGAGGTGATGAGGAACACGCTGAACCCCGTCTGGCCGGCCTTCGCCATCCCGGTGCGCGCCCTCTGCAACGGCGACTACGACCGGTGAGTGCCGCGGTCCTCCAGGCGGCGCCGCTCTGCGCCCTCTTCCCCTCGTCTCTATGGTACCCGCCCGCCCCGGGCTCTCCATCTGCTCCGTGGTTCCCCCCCGCCGCCCGCCCGTTTGAGCCCCCGGTGGCGCTTGGTGGCTCGGCGTCGCGCTGCCTCCTCAGCCCCGTGTCGGACGTTGCTGTGGCAACAGTGGATAAAAATATCCCACCGAAACCGGCCGAGAAGGAGGAGGAGGAAGGAGAAAAGCCCCCATGGAGGGAATGACACCAAGTCGATGTGTGCAGGGCTGTGCTTTGGGGTGCCGGCCGTGACACCGCCCCCTTCCTTACAGGGCCATCAAGGTGGAGGTGTACGACTGGGATCGGGATGGCAGGTGAGCCGGGGGGCAGTGGGGGGCCGTTTGCTTCTCCCTGCCCGAGGTGGCGGTGACACCCCCTGCCCACAGCCACGACTTCATCGGTGAGTTCACCACCAGCTACCGGGAGCTGGCGCGGGGGCAGAGCCAGTTCAACGTCTACGAGGTGAGGAGGGGACGTGGAGATGGGTGCTGCGCCCCCACTGCGACCACAGGCGCTGCCATCCCCACTCTGCCCCCCATGGGTCCTACAGACCCCAGGGACTCCATGCTGCACCCCCAGGAATCACCCACGGGTGTGACAGCCCCCCCCCTGCACCTCTGGGTGCTCCATCTTGCAGCGCCCCGCATCCTCTCCCTTCCCACAGGTGGTGAACCCCCGGAAGAAGATGAAGAAGAAGAAGTACCTGAACTCGGGGACGGTGAGGGCTGCGTGGGCACAGGGCACGGTGCGTGGCTGCCGTCCTGCTCACCCTGCTGTCCCCACAGGTGACCCTGCTGTCATTCGCTGTGGAGTCTGACCACACGTTCCTGGACTACATCCGGGGCGGGTGAGCTGTGATGCTCGCGTCCATGCAGGGGCGCAGCTGGTGATGGTGGCCCTGGGGGGCTCCAAAAGTGGGACCCGTGGGCTGGGGCGCATCGCCCATGTGGAACCAGGAGGTGTGGGGGGAATGGAGCTCCTCCTCCATCTCCCCATCCTCAGAAGGGTTTTTCTCCCTCCCAGGACCCAAATCAATTTCACGGTGGCCATTGACTTCACTGCGTCCAACGGTGAGCGCTGGCAGCGGGCAGCTCCCCCCTTGGGGCCGGGCACGGGGAGGAGGGTGGGCCATGACCCCACAGACTGACCCCCCCAAAAACCCCGGCTGCAGGCAACCCATCGCAGTCCACCTCCCTGCACTACCTGAGCCCCTACCAGCTCAACGCCTACACCATGGCGCTGAGGGCGGTGGGTGAGATCATCCAGGACTACGACAGCGACAAGATGTTCCCTGCGCTCGGCTTCGGTGCCAAGATCCCCCCCGACGGGCGCGTGTCCCACGAGTTCCCATTGGTGAGACCCCCCCTCCCCCCCCCCCCGGCTCATAGTGTCCCTTGTCATGCGGGTGCCTTCATCTCTGTCACCCATCTCAGAACGGCGACGCGTCCAACCCGTCGTGCAGCGGCATTGAGGGCATCCTGGAGGCGTATCACCGCAGCCTGCGCAGCGTTCAGCTCTACGGCCCCACCAACTTCGCCCCTGTGGTCAACCACGTGGCCCGGTAATTGGGGGAGGGTCCCAAAGAGGGTCGCCTGGCCCCCAGCCTTTGCTCAGTGCTGGTCCTGCAGCTCGGCGGCGGCCGTGCCGGATGGGTCGCAGTACTTTGTGCTGCTCATCATCACCGACGGGGTCATCTCAGACATGGCGCAGACCAAGGAGGCCATTGTCAACGTGAGTGCTGCCACCAGGGGCTGTCCTGATCCACTCGCCCAGCGGGGGCATGGGGTGCCCCAAAATATTTTGTGTAGGAACCAAATGGGGGCATGGGGGGTGTGAAAACGTTGGGGTGTGAGACTTAGCGGGGGGGCAGGGGGTGCCTCGGGTATTGGGGTGCTGCAAATATTGGGGTGCAAGAGCCAAGTAAGGATGTGTGGTGCCCCAGATATTGAGCTGTAGGACCCCTGCCTGGGTTGGTTTACCGGGGTGCCCCAAAACATGGAGCTGCAGCGTCCAGCTGGGAGCACGGGGTGAGAGCAGAGGTGGCAGCGCTGGGTTGGGGGTCAGGGGGCGAGGGAAGGAGGGGGGGCTGCTGTCCCCATGTTTGGGGGATGGGCTGGGATGGGGGGTGCGTGCTGTGCCACAGCAGGGTGGGGGGGTGCAGCTCAGCCCCCAAGGGTGGCACATCCCAGCCCCACAGCAGGATGCACCCACGCACCGCGTCACGGCCCTGAGCACGATGCGCACAGCAGAGCCCACGCAGCGCAGCCCCCACACGGCACACGGCACCGGGAGGGGGGGGCTGCCACTGGAGGGGGGGGGGACCCCAAGGCACCCCATGGATCTATGGGTGCCCAGGGCCGGTGCCACCCCAGATATTTTCACACCATTCCAACCCCCTCCCGCAGGCAGCCAAGCTCCCCATGTCCATCATCATCGTGGGGGTCGGCCAGGCTGAGTTTGACGGTGAGGCTGTTTTCCCCCCCCCCCCCCCCAAGGGGTCCCTGCTGTTCGAGGGGGGCTGATAGCGCTCAGCCCCCCACCTCTCCCCACAGCCATGGTGGAGTTGGATGGGGACGACATCCGCATCTCCTCCCGCGGGAAGGTGGCAGAGCGTGACATTGTGCAGGTGTGGGACCCCCCAGCGCTGTGCATCGGTACAGGGCACCCACCTCCCCCCTGCAGCCCCCTCCCAAAAGCATTGGGTGCCACTGCTGGTCCTGGTGTGGGGATGGGGGGATGAGTGGGGTGGGGGGGCACTGGGATACGGGCTGCAGTGGGGCTGGGGGTGGTACAGCAGGGTGGGGGGTGTTGGGAGTGGGGGAGACACAGAGGGACGTGGGGGAAGGAGGGGAGCGTGGCGTGGAGATGCAGGGGGAGGTGGAGTAATGCGGGACAGGGGGGAGGGCACTGAGATGTGGGGACGGGGGGGGACAGGAGGTGCTCCAAACTCCCCATCCTGTGCCTCCCCTCCCCCCCAGTTTGTCCCATTCCGTGACTACACGGACCGGGGGGGCAGCCAGGTGCTGAGCATGGCGCGCCTGGCCAAGGACGTGCTGGCTGAGATCCCCGAGCAGTTCATCTCCTACATGAAGGCTCACGGCATCAAACCACAGCCTGCGCCCCCCAGCCCCGACCCCCCCGGGCCCCCACCTCCCACCCAGCCCTGACCCCACGTCCGTCTCCCCCCCATCCCCCCTCCCAGCCCCCCCCCCCCCCCTCCAGGGGACACCTGGGGACACTCAGCTACCGACCTCTGACCTGAGGTCATGGGTAAATCTCAGCCACTCACTGCCAGCCCCCCCCCCCAGCCCCCCCAACCCCAATGGGAATTGGGATTTTGGGGGGGTCCCAGAGCGGGGATGGGGGGGCACTGCCCACCCCCTGTGTTGTCCTGTCCCCAGGACCCCGCATGGCCCCTGGTTGTGCTGTTCATTTGCAGCAAGGAGTGTGTGGGGGGGGGGGTGTTGGAAGGGTGATCCTGAGCATCCACCCCCCCCCTGCCCCCCCCCCAGTTATTTTTCTACGTGCATGGATGTGTCGTGTGCCCACGGTGCGTCGCCTTAATCTGCAATAAAGGGTGGGATTTGTAATCCTCCCCCTCCCCCCAAACACACCAACACCACTGGGTGCCCCCCCCCCCCCAACCCCCCCCCCCCCACAGAGCCACTCACACAGGATCCGTTTCGCCTTTATTATTTCTAAGAACCCAAAATATTGCAAATATACAGAAAAATGCCGGTACAAAGTTATCACACATCCGGGTTTATTTACAGAGCTCTACATGACCCCCCCCCCCCCCCCCCCCCGGCCCCCTCAGCTCTGAGGTGGGAGGTGGGGGGGGGACCAGGGGGGCTATGGCTTCTCCCTATGGAGGGGGCATGTGCCGGCCCCACTGCGGCGCTGCAGAAGCGCATGCAAGCAGCCCCCCCCCCCAACACACACCCTGCACCGTGGGGTGGGGGGGGGGGGGTGAGGGGGGGGCACCAAATCTTGCCTTCCATCCCCCCCCCCCCCCCCTCATCCCATGGAAGGGGATTTCCAGTGTAAGGAGACAGTGACAGTGCTGGGACTGAAACCTGGCGGGGTGAAAGCAGAGCTGGGGGGGGGGGGGGGGAAGGGGGGGGGGGGGGGGGGAGACAGGAACTGACACCCTCCCCTCCCCCCCGCCCCCCCCCCCCCAAAGCCCCTTGTTAAAAAGCTTCAAGCCTGAATTCATTATTGCTACGTTTCCCTCGGCCAAGGGCAGCCTGGGGGGGGGGGGGGGACAGGCAGGGAGGTGCCCCCCCCCCAGCAGTGTATTGCTTTGGAGAACGGGGGGAGCCCCCACTCCCTGCATCCCATGTGCTGCTGCTGCCCGGGGGTCCCCATGTTGGGCTGGGGGAGGGGGGGGGGGGGGGGGGGGGCACATTCCCAGGGTGCTGCAGGCTGGGGGGGGGGGGCAGCCTGCAAGCAAATTGGGGGGGGGGGTCACAGCCCTGCAGCCTGGGGGAACCAAGGGGAAAAGAGAAAAAAAAAAGGAAAAAAACCCATAAAAATACCCAACAGCCCCCCCCCAAAAAAACCAACAAAAAACAGAAGAAAATCAAGGAAAAACAAATGAAATAAGAGCAAACCATGAAGCCCCCCCGGCTGCAAAGAACCCTTGGGGTGAACTCACACCATGCTGCTGTGTGCCCCCCCCCCCCCCCAGCACAGCCCCCCCCCCAGCCCTGCCTGCCCCACAGTGCAGCTCCATGCCGTCCCAGCGCCGCCGCTACTCCAGCAGATCCTGGGGGGAGAGGGGAGCATCACTGCAGGGATCCCAAGCACGGGGGGGGGGCTTCATGGTTTGGGAAGGTGGGGGGGGGGCTGACCTCATCCGAGTCGTCGTGGTACCCCCCCTTGTAGGGCGGTGAGGGGGGCTCTGCTGTCTCCGGCCCCTCAGCGCCGCTGGCCTCGGCGTGCTGCCGCAGCACGGAGTAACGATGGACCAGGAACCTGGGGGGGGTTGAGGGGGGGTACAGAAATGTGGGGATCCCACAAAGCCCCCCAGAGCTTCCAGGCTCTCCCAGGAGCCCCTGGGGATCCCACAGTGATTGTGGGAAGCTGGCAGCCAAGGGGAGAATATGGGACCCCCCCCCGCCTCCCCCCACGCCACCCATGGGGAACCCAGGCAGCCCATGGGGACATCGAAGCCATGAGGACTCCATAAGGCCATGGGAATCTCAGAGCTGTGGGGAACCACAGGGACCCCATAAAGCTACAGAGACCCCACAGAACCACGAGGGTCCCTCCTGGTCACAGGGACTCTGCAAAGCCACAGGGAACCCATGGGGACTCCATAAAGTTGTGAAGATCTCCGAGCCAGAGGAACCCCAAAAAAACCATGGGGAACCCAAAGCCATGGGCACCCAAAAAGTCACAGAGACCCCGTGGGGAACACAGAAATCCCCAGCCATAGGGACCCCGATGCCATGGGAATCATACAGAGCCAGAGGAACCCCACAAAGCTATAGGGACCACAAAGCTGTGGGGTGTCCCCAAGTCATACAGACCCCTCAAAGCCATGGGGACCCATCTGCCATGGGAAGATCCCATGGGAACCACAAGTCATAGGGACCACGGGGACCCCCTAAAGCCATGGGGACCCCAAACCCATTGAGAGGTTCCATGGGAACCATGAGGACTCTCCAACCACAGGGGTCCCACAAACCCACCAGGAACCCACAGAGTCACAGGGACCCCAAAGGGACAAAGCTCCCAGCTGGGACCCACCTCCCACCGCAGACGTATTTCTTGACGAGCAGCACTGCGGCCACGGCACTAACGAGCAGCACGGCCACCACGGCCAGCACGATGGGTGTGGGGCTGGGGGACGCCGCCTGTGGGGACAGCACGTGGTCACCCATGGGGTCAGAGCACCCCAAACCCACCTCGGGGTCTGGGGGGGGATGGATGGACACCCACCAGCTGCCCGGGGCTCAGCAGAGTGCTGGTGCATTTCTTCTTCATGTCCGTCTCCTCCCTGCTGGGGTTCTCCCCTCCCCTGCATTTGTCCCCGGGAATCTTGCGGTACCTAAAACAAAACAGGGGGGGAGGAGGAGATGCTCTGTGAGCCCCAGGACCCCCCCCCGACCCCCCTTCCCCCAGTGGTGCCCCATGGGAGGTGCAGCATTGGCGATGTACCCGCTGGTGCGCAGCAGCTCGCGGCGGCCGTAGAGGCAGAACTCCAAGTCGTGGCCCTTCAGCTCGGGCTGCTCCACGCACACAGACTGGTTCTCAGGGCGGTAATAGCCGAAATCGCTGCGGGGGGGGGGGAGAGGCTTCAGCCCCCCATGCTGAGACCCCAGCAAGAGTGGGGGTCAAGTGGGTGGGGATGTGGCGGCACTGGGGTGGAACTGGGATGAGGTACAGGGACACGATGGCACTGGGATCATGTGCAGGGACATGGCACTGGGATGAGGTGGGACACAATGGCACTGGGGTGAGGGGGGCAGGGATGGGGTGGCACTGGGATGATGGACGGGGATGTGGTGGCAGGGCGGTGACACCGGGATAAGGGGGGCAGGGACACAGCAGCACTGGGACGAGGTGGGGATGGCACTGGGATGATGCACAGGGACAGGGTGACACAGTGATGGCACTGGGATGGGGGGGAGAACAGGTATGGCAGCACTGAGGTGGCAGTGGGATCAGGTACGATGACATGATGGCACTGGGGTGAGGTGGGGAGGGATGGGGTGGCACCAGGATGATGGACGGGGATGTGGCAGCAGGGTGGTGACACCGGGATAAGGGGGGCAGGGACATGACAGCACTGAGGTGGCACAGGGATCACATGCAGGGACACGACAGCACTGGGATGAGGCGGGGAGGGATGGGGTGGCCGTGGGGCGGCCGTGGGGTGACGCACAGGAACACGGTGGCACCGTGGGATCAGGTGTGCGGGGACGTGGTGGCACTGGGGTGGCGGCGCAGGGACACGACGGCACCAGGGGGCGGCGGTGCGCTGAGGGGAGCGGGGCTGCGGTACCAGAGGAAGTCGTGCAGGGTGCAGGGGCAGACGGAGGGCTGCGCGCTGACGGCGTAATCGCGGCCGTTCTGACAGACGGAGGATTTGCGCAGGCGCCGGAATTCCTCCTTGTAGCCCAGGATGCAGCCGTCCGTGGGGTCGCGGGGGTCGCTGGAGTGCGCCAGCCAGATGGTGTAGTCGTCGTCCTCACCTGCAGGCACGGCGTCAGGGGTCCCTCGTCACCCCCTTCCCGTTTCCATCCCCCCCCGTTTCCATCCCTCCTCCCCATCCTCCACGCCTCTTCTCCCCCTCCATCCGTCCTTCTCTCCATCCCCGTTCTGCCCCACACCCATCCCTACTGCCCCCTCTATCCATCCCTGTCTCCGTCCCTATTCTCCTCCCTCCCCAGCCCCACACCCCGCACGTTTCCATCCCTATTCTCCCATCCCTGATCTCCGTCCCCATTCCCCTCCCATGCCTATCCCCATTCCCCCCAACATCAACCCCCATTTCCATCCCTATTTCCCCTCCATTTCTCTCATCTCCATCCCTGTTCCCATCCCTACTCCCCCTCTATCCCTATCTCCACCCCTATTCTCCCCTTTTCTCATCCCTACATCCATCCCCACTCCCCCCCACTTCCATCCCCATTTCTCCCCCACTTCCCCCCACCCCCATCTCCATCCTTCCCCCTATTTCCCCCCTCATTATCTCCCATCCCAACGACCTCAGCCCCAAACGTGGCACCTTGGGGGGCGGGGGGGCAGTGGGGTGGGTTGGGGGAGGTTCCCCCCTCACTCACAGCTGCGGCTGAGCAGTTGGCTGAAGTCAATGGTGTAGGACACCCACTTTCGGGACAGGAAGCTGCTGCGGAAGCCCCAGATGCTGACATTCATGGAGCGGGCGCCGGGCTCGGATGCCAACCCAGTGAAGAAGATGGGCTCCTTGGTGAAGGTGTAGCGGTACCAGCACTGCCCCTCATCTGTGGAGAACCTGCCGGGGTGGGGGGAAGCTCAGGGGATGGAACAGACCCCCCCTCCACCCCCCCTCACCTCCCTGCACCGATGGGAGGCGCCTGCTGCCCTTCTGCACCCCAAACCCCAGGAACCCACCTCCAAGCCCTGCAGATCCCCAAACCCAAAAGCCCCCCAGAGCCTCCCAGCTTCTGAGCCCCCCCCCCCCCCCCAAACCTCCCACCCTCCAATCCCAAGAGCCCTCCTCCAACCCCCAGAAACCCCCCAGAGCCGCTCTCAGCCTCCAGGTCCCCCCCCCCAAATCCCCATGGCCACCCCCTAAACCCTGGCACCTCCCCAACCCCCACAGCCCCCCCCCCCTACCTCCAGAACCCCCCAAACTCCCAGACACCCCTTTTCCCCCTACCAGGACCCCCAAAACCACCTCCCTACGCTACCAACCCCCCCCCCCCACGCACTCCAGGACGTTGACAGGCTGGCTGCTGTGCGCAATGGCCACGATGAGGCCGCCTGAATCCAGGATGGCGTAGTGGTGGGGGCCCTCCAGCATCCGTGCCCACGTGTAGCCCCCATCATCCGAGATGTACACATCAGGGCTCATCACTGAGATGGCCCCCCCAACGCTCCCTGGGGATAAAAGGACCAAAAAGATGACAAGGGCAGCAAGGAGCATTGGGGATGGGGATGTGGACCCCCCCCTTTCCCTGTTCCCCCCCCCCCCCATACCGTGGGCGATGACGATGCCGACGGCGTTGGGTTCAGAGAGCGGCACCATGGGCACATTGAGCTTCTGTGAGATGCTGTAGGACGCGTGGATGTGGAGGCTGCACTGCAAGGACAAGCAGCAAACGCATCAGGGCTCCGCACCGCGCCACCCCAACGCACCCCCAGACCCACAGCCGCCCCCCACAGCTGAGGGTTTCCATCCCAACCCCATCCGGGGGGGGGCACAGAGAGGGCGGAGATGGAGACACAGGGCAGAGCCACCTCCTCCTTGCTGCGGGCCGTCGAGTCGCACGTCGTGTTCTTGGGCTTCCGCAGCGGCACCCACTCCCCACCTCGATCAAACGTGATGACGGATTGGATGGAGTTGTCTGGGGGGCACAGGGGGGCACAGGGGGGGTTGGCAGCGCATCCCTACTCAGCAGCCCCAGCCCAAAGCCCCCCCACGGCCGCCACCTTCAGACAGCACGCTGGTGATGTAGATGCCACGCAGCGACGTGACGTTGGTGAAGTCGGTCTCCCCGCCGGTTGTGGTGTAGAGGTGACGTTCCAAGGACTTGGAGAACACCACGCCGCGGTCGTCTGATGTGTAGATGGTGCCATAGCCGGTGTCTGGGGGGTGGGGGGTGGAAATGGGGGGGATCTGGGCACCCACCAGCTCCACACAGAGGGAGCAGTGCAGGGAGAGGAAAAATCCCCACGGCTGACATGCGGCCAAGCTTTGTGCCAGGAATGTGCCTTCCCGCAGCTACTGCCCGCTAATTAGTTTCCTCATGAAGGAATTAATGAGAAAAAGTCCTTCCTCAAAGGCACAGCCCTGCCTGGGCTCAGGGCCCCGTGCTGCGGTGTGGAGCAGCTTTCATTGCTGCTGCTGCCGTGTGCCAGCTGCCCGCAGCACCAAACCAGCCCCATCCTCATCCCATCCTCAACCCAGCCCCACTTCATCCTCATCCTCAAACCATCCTCATCCCATCTCCACCTTCATCCCACCCCCATGCCACCCCACGCCTTCCATATCCCATCTCCATCCCATCCTCATCCTATCCTCATTCTTCCACACCCCCTGTATCCCATCTCCATCCCTTCCTCACCCCACCTCACGTTCCCCTGATCCTCAGGCCATCCCCATCCTCACTTCATCCTCATCCTCACCCCATCCTCACCCCATCCCCACGTTCCCTTGATCCTCAGGTCATCCCCATCCTCACTTCATCCCCCTCCTCATCCCATCCCCATCCTCACCCCATCTTCACCCCATCCCCACGTTCCCCTGATCCTCAGGTCATCCCCATGTTCCCCTCATCCTCACCCCATCCCCACCCTCACCCCATCACACCTCCATCCCCATCCCACCCCCATCCTCACCCCCTCCACATCCCCTCCTCATCCCAGCCCCGCTCACCGCCCGGCTCATCCACATGCATAAACACCAGGTCGTCGTTGGCAGCCAGGATGGAGTAGAACTGCTCGTGGCCGACGGAGGGCAGCTGTGCCATGCTCCAGCTCTCACCTTGGTCCAGCGAGACGTGGATGCGCCGCGTGAAGCCCTGCAGGACCCACAGCCTCAGCCCAGCTCCTCCACGCACCGACGGAGGGGCGCAGGGAGGGGGCGGCCACCTTCTCCGTCATGACGGAGGCGAAGAGGAAGCGGCCGCCCAGCCCGAAGGAGTAAATCTTGGTGCCGATGACTTTGAAGGTTTTGCCGAAGTCGGTGGTTTTCTTCAGCTCCAGGAAGCCGAGGTCAGCTTCTTGGGGACAAGGGGCGGCGGGTTAACGGGGCGCCCTGCGCTCTGCAGGGACAGCGGGGGGGGGCACTCACTGCAGGAGCCGTTCAGGTAGGTGGTGAAGAAGATGGCGTCGTTTGCACCCCTGGAAGAGAGCGGTGATGGAGGCAGTGATGGGGCAGCACCGTCCCGGCACCGCAGACACCGGGCAGGCGCTCACCACTTGGCCAAGCAGACAGCTCTGTGGATCTGCTCCCAGCGCTCCCCAAAGTCCTTGGAGACCCAGAGGCCATTCTGCAAAAGATGAATTCCACTCATCAATGGCACGTCTCTGTCCCCTCCATGTCCCCATCCCCACTGCGTCCCCATCCCCACTGTGTTCCCCTCGTCCCCCTCCCCTCCACGTCCCCCTCCCCTCTACACACCCCTCCCCACTGTGTCCCTGTCCCCTCCACATCTCCATCCCCTCCATGTCCCCCTCCCTACCGTGTTCCCCTCGTCCCCCTCCCCTCCACATCCCCCTCCTCACCACATCCCCATCCCCACCACGTCCCCCTCCCCTCCATGTCCCCCTCCCCTCTACACCCCCATCCCCACCGTGTCCCCCTCCCCACCGTGTTCCTCTTGTCCCCCTCCCCACCACATCCCCATCCCCACTCTGTCCCCCTCCCCACTGTGTTCCCCTCGTCCCCCTCCCCTCCACATCCCCATCCCCACTCTGTCCCCCTCCCCTCCACATCCCCAGCCCTGTGGCCGTACGTCGGTGCTGAGTGCCAGCAGGCGGTTGGAGTCCTGCGGGTGGTAGGAGATCTGTGCCAGAGGGTGGAAGGGCAGCTCAGTCTGCACAAAGTTCTTGGCAAAGTCAGATGAGCGGAAGATGCGGCCGCCGCGGCTGCCACCGGAGACATCACCTGTCAGGATGACCTGGGGATGGGACACAGCACAGGGCTCAGCACTGAAACCTCGCTGA
Organism: Lagopus muta; assembly: GCF_023343835.1. Lineage (NCBI taxonomy): Eukaryota > Metazoa > Chordata > Aves > Galliformes > Phasianidae > Lagopus > Lagopus muta. The sequence continues at coordinate 1,224,419 of NC_064456.1, forward strand.
GTGCCAGGGGTTTGGGTTAGCAGTTAAGGGTTAGGCTTAGGGGTTAGGTGAGGGGTCAGGGTTTCAGTTATGGGTCAGGGGTAGGGGTTAATGGGGGGGGTTGGGGGTTTGGGTCAGGGTTTTGGTTGGGGGCTTGGGTTAGGGGTGAATGGTTGGGGTTGGGGTTGGGGTAGGGACTAATGGGGAGGGTTTAGGGGTTGGGTTGGGAGTAGGGGTTAAGGGACAGGGTTGGGGGTTTGGGTCAAGGTTTCAGTTGTGGGTTGGGGTTAGGAGTTAATGGTCAGGGTTGAGGGTGTGGGTCAAGGCATGGGGTTCCCACCTTCCCCGAGTTGTCGGGGCTGATGGCCATGCCAAACTCGGTGCGGATGAAGGTGTTGTTGATGAGGTTGGTGATGTCCTTGAAGGTCTTCCCATAGTCCTCACTGTAACGGGATGCACACGGCACAGCTGTCAGCACCACCAGGACCCCCTTGGTGGCCTTGCCTGCAAGACCCCACTCCTCAAATCTGATGTGGGGGGGGGGGTCGGTACCTGCGGTACAGCTTGGACTGCCCAGAGATCACAATCACCCAGGGCACCTGGAACGTGGTCAGCACAAGGATGACCTGCGGGAGCACAGCATGCAGGGCTCAGCACCGGGGGTCCCCCAACCCCACAGCCCCCCAGTGGGGCAGCGGCACCCGCAGCCCTCAGCCCCATCTTACCCCCGTGCTATCGCCCACCCACGACAGGGACACGGAGCCGCTGAGGTCGTCGAAGACGCACTGAGAGAGAGAAGGAAGGAATGGCCTCCGTTGTGCACGGCAGGGATGGGGACGCGGAGCCCCTGAGCGTCCCCAACCCCGGGAGGTGGATGCAGGGCACGGGGATGGGGGGGTCGGGGCTGCGGGGAGCGGTCGGTGCTGGCGGCGGGGCGGGGAAGCTCCGCTCAGGAAGGGGAGGAAATGAGGCCACCGCCGCCGTCCCCGTTGCTCAAACAGCGCCCGCACGGGCAGCGCCGCCCCGCGCCTCCCTGCAAGGAGGAGGGAATGGGGAAAAGGGGAAGGGATGGAAACGAGCTCCGGCTGAGCGGCGACCTCGGCGTGGACACCGAACGGGACACCGGGCCGCGCCACCCACGTCCCACTCCGCGCTCCCGGTGCGTCCCAGCGGCGCCCGTCCCCGGGTGCCAATTAGCGACAATTAACGACCGGCCGGGCCGGCAGAGCGGGCGCACCCTGCGGGGAGCGGTGGCGGAGGACGCCGTTGTGGGGAGGGGGGGGGGCGGTTGTGTTGGGGCACCCTGCGCTGCGGGACGGGGCTGTCTGTGAGTCCGTCCGTCCGTCTGTCCGTTCATCCACAGGCGCATGACGGAGCTGTCCGTCTGTCCGTCTGTCCCACCCAGGCAGGACGGGGTCACCAACAGCCGCTGTCCGCCTGTCTGTCCGTCTGTCCAGCCGCCCTACCGGCTCCAGAACCGATCTCTGTCTGCACCGGAGGAGGCGGCAAGGCGCTCCCCGTCCGTCCGTCCGTCCGTCCGTCCGTCCGCCCGTCCGTCCGTCCGTCCGTCCGTCCGTCTGTCCGTCCCCCGCCCAGCCCGGTGCGCGCCCCGGGGTCAGTCCGTCCCTCCCTGCCTCGCTCTGTCCGTCCGTCCGCCCGCTGTCACACCGAGGGGGGGGGCGGGGCGACTCCTTCCCGTCCGTCCCACGGCCGCCGGGCGGTGGCGGTGCGGGGGTCCCTCTCTCCTCCCGTCCCGCCGCCCGCCGCCCGCCCCGCCCGCCGCTCACCTGGTGCGTGTTGTTGCCCAGCACGGCCGTGACGCCGCGCAGCCCCCCGCAGCCCTCCCCGCCCTCCTCCTGCCCTCCGCCCGTGGACGCCCGCAGAGCCGCCGCCAACGCCACCGCCGCCACCGCCACCGTCAGCCGCGCCGCCCCGCGCGGGCCCATGGCGACTCCGGTCGCCGCCGCCGCCCCGCGCCCGCACCGGCCTCGCCCCGCCTCTTCGCCTGTCCGCCACGCCCCATTGGTTAACGGAGCTCAGCGGCACGCCCCCTCGCCGCGCCCCCGCCGGATGATTGGCTCAAGAGGACGTCGCTCAACACCGGCGAACCGCCTCCACCGGGGTAGCATTCCGATTAGCTCTCTTCTGCGTCAATCACCACCGTCCTCCTCTCGCGATTGGCTCTCGGCGCTAGTCCGATGGGTGCGAGCCCGCCCCTCTCATCCGGCCCGTGAGTTCTTATCCACCTAACGACAGCCCTCTGATTGGCTGTGACCGGGGGGCGGCCGAGCGATTTTTTGATTGGTCGAGGCGACAGGTAGCTGGGCGCGGGGGCGCGCCGAGCCCAGCCGGACTTTGGGGGGGGGGGGAAACGACGACAAGGGCGGCGCTCAGGGATTTGGGGTAAAACTCCTGATTTCGGAGGCACAAGGCGTGGGGCTCAGCGCCTGGTTGTGGGGTGCAGCTGATTTGGAGGCATAAATCGTGGTTTTGGGGGCAGAACTGCCGGCTGTGGGGCAAAACAGCCGGTTTTAGCGCGCAGCACGTGGCTGTGGGGCGTTATAAGTGCGGTTATGGGGCGGCAGTGGGGCCCAGCTTTGGGACACCCGGTTTGGTGGCACAACACCCGATTTGGGGGCGAATCTCTCATTTTTGGGGGGTACAGCTCGCGGTTTTGGGACCCCGTTCCAAGCTGCGGCCCACAGCTCCTCGTTTTAAGGCATAGCTCCTAATTTTCGGACGCCGCTCCTGGTTTGGGGCCAAAACTGTCAGTTTGAGGGCAGAACTCCTGGTTTTGGGGGCACAGCTCATCATCCAGAGACCCTAAAAAGCTCTCCCAGGGGAAGCTGCCCCACATCTCCACATCCCCATGCCCTTTGCCCCAACCCTCTGAGCCCCCCCAGCTGCACACCCAGCACCGTGCCCCGCTCTGCCCCAGAACAGGGCACAAAGGGTCATTCTCCATCACAGGGCCGGCTTGGAAGAATCAGCTTTTTGTTCCCCGGGACACAAACAGGGTGAGGAGCAGCACAGCAGGGAGGCAGCGGATGGGGCAGCAGCCCGAGCCTGGCGCAGGGATGTGGCCCCGAAGGACAAAGTCCACGGGCACTGCAGGGCTGGCTCTGCCCAGGCACAACGTGGCACTGCCCCTCGGCTCTGCAAAGGAACGGGGCAGGGACTCAGCTGTCCCGTTTCCTGCATCTGTTTGGCAGCAGCAAGAGAGGAAAGAAATTAATAGAGGGGTGCTTTCACCACTGCCAACACAGCGGGCAACAGCGTGGGCATCCCCACGTCTCCGTTGGTGCTGACGGTGCTGCCTGCAGGGCTGTGGGTGCTGGTAGGGTGAAGCTGTGGTTGTGGGGCGGTGCTGTGCACGTCGCCATGCCTGCACCGAGCTGCAGCTCCCGGGCACCGCGTGGAGGACACAGATGGCAGCAGCAGAAGCGACGAGTTCAGCTCAGCAGGGGAGCAAAGGTTCACTGCTCTGTGCTCCCAGGTCAGGGCTGTGCTGCGGCCTCCACGAGAGGGAGACTCGTGCCTGATGCAGGCAGGGGCTGCAGCCCGGCTGTGCCGATGCTGTCCTCACCTGCTCTGTGCTCAGCCCTCAGGAATCCCCCCCTCCTCCTTCCAGGAACCCAGGATAGAGTAACAAAATGATTTATTGTCATTTCCTCTTATTGTAGAGATCCATTATGTACAGAGACTGTAAAAAAACCATAAGAGCCTTCCGAGAAGAGCAATTACAGATGCTGCTGGAAATAAAATCACAGGTACTGGAAGGAACTGAGAGTCAGTTCGCTTTGATCGGGGGAAGGAGCCTTCGAGGGAGGCTGTGTCCCTTTCAGATGTCCTTGATGACCTCTTCCAGCTCCTCTTTCGTGTACATGTGGAACTTCATGCCCGGCTCCACGGTGGCAAGCTGAAAGAGAAGGAGCAAGGGGTGAAGTGTGCCCACATATGTGCAGTGACAGCATGGGGCAGGGAGCGGAGAGCAGCAGACGGAGCAGCTGTTCCTTCCCTGCTGCCTGATCTGCCAGCCCAGCAAGATCATCCCACCCGTAACACGCTCTTTGATTGCCTAAAATAGCAGCCTGCCACAGAAATAGCTTTTAATTGACTCAGTCTCCTCATAGTAGCAGTGGAAGGGAACATCTATGGGGAGCTCCCAGGCCCCGCTGCTGCTCGCTGGGGAAGGATGCTCTGCTAAGGGAGCTCCTCAGGCTTCCAGACGCCCCCAGGGAGCCCAAACCATGCAGACGTGCTGACCTGGCACCAAAACTCCACCAACCCCCCCCTTCCCTTCCAGCCTTCGCAGGGAATTCACATGAAAGCATAAAACCGTTTCAGGCTCCATTGGTGCCCATGGATTCTGCTTCTCCCATCACCACCTTCCCTCCTTTTCCCCTTGCTGGAAAATCCCCACGCAGCAAAGAGGGCCTAAAAAGCAGAGCGTGGCACAGTCGTGCAAAGCTGGAAAGCAAAGCAGCTCCGCCAGTGAAAGATTTTCAAGCAGAAGGGAGACTTGAGTCGATGGCGACCTTTTAATCCTCAGCACATTCCTCTCGTGCTTAACCCCAGTGATTCCTCCATAGGCTCAGAGCCCTGCCAAGCACAGTTAAGCCCCGTCAGACGGGGCCGTAAGGATGCTGTACATCAGCACTGCCTCCGTGCCCCTCGCTGCACAGCAGAGCCCTGAAGCTGCTCAGGAACGAGCTGCTCTGTGTGCGATGGGGAGCAGCTGGGGAGCAGAAGGCGGCCTGGCATCGTTCTGAGCAGCACGTGGCTCCTTCCCCTCCTGATGAAGGCAGTTGAGCCTCCAGCAGCAGTGAATAAAAACCACGGGGTGCAGACTTGAAGGCTGTTTGGGAAACGGACTGATAGAGCTCAGAGGACAGGAATGGGAGAACAGCAGGAGCAGAGTCGGAACAACACGATTCTGAAAGGTCTGGCATCTCATGGCCTGCCAGAAATAGAAGCAAACTCTATCCACCAGCCTTGCTCATTGCCTGCCCGTTATCATTAAGGAGCTGGGAAGGTTCTGCTGGTCTCCATGCTGACCATCACTACCTGCAGCACCAGGAGGCTGCAGGGCCGGCACACACCTGCCTGGCACTGAGCCCCGCGAGGGCTGCAGCTTGGCACAGCACAGCCATTCCTGCAGGCTTCACCTCTCCAGCCCTTCTGCCCAAGGGATTTTTGGCCACCGTCCCGGCCTGAATATAGCAAGTCCAGGAGCTGTATGATTTTCATTCCTTCTAATATTACGAGTGGCAGGGGAAAAAAGAATGGCTGAACACGGGGGAAGAAGAAGTGATCCTGCTGGCACGGCAGCTGGCTCGGCCTGGGGAAGGGCAGCAGGGGCTGCTCACCCCCATGCAGCCCTGCAGCCCTGCACTGCTTGCACCAGCACTGCTGGGCAGCCCGGCACGCAGGCAGGTTGCACACATCCACAGACCAAACCCGGGCTCCCAATGCTCCCCAGCATGCTGCCAGCAGGCCGTTCAAACCGCAGGGCCGCCCCCAGCCGCTCACGGATCCCCGCTTACCTCAATGTTGGTTGCATTCAGTTTCTCCTCCATCACTTGCTTCAGGATGACGAGGGAAGATTTGATGGCTTCTTTCAGCGTCATGGACTGTGAAACAAAGCACAAACCACTCCCTCACCGCTCTGCTGATGCCCACGGAAGCGTCTCCTCCGTTACCCCTTTAACTGCAGCAGCACACTGCTCTCCCTGCTTCTCCTCTCTAATCCCTTAAGCTGCCACTGGCAGTGAATTTAAAAGCTTATCAAGTTATCTGCTGTATCAACAGCAGATCAAAGCACGCTGCTTGGGAAGGACAGCGACGATTTCAAGGATGGCGGCTTTCTGCTCCTGCATCGCTTCTTCTGAAGCTTAAGAGCCCTTAAGCTGGGCTCTCCAACCTTCCTGTGAGGAGCAGGGCACCAGGGCCCGCTTCCCTTCACTGGTCACTGCCTACCGAGCAGCTCCCCCACGAGCCGGGCTGCTGGCAGAAGCCTTTGTGCTTTAATAACACAAATCCCTGCATGAGGGGAGCCAGAGCCAGAAGGCTGCACAGCGTTCAGATGGATGATGGCTGTGTGTGCAGTAACTGCGCCGGGAAGATGGTGAATGAGCCACGCAACACAGAACGCTGCTTAATTAGATTATGGAGGCTTAGGCTGAAAGTCTTCAAGGCAATCAACAGCATCAATTATGCTTTTCATTACAGCGTTTGATTTCCTCTGACACAGAGCAGGCAGCTCCCCTCCCACAGAGAGCAGAAAGCTGGTTCTGAATGTCAGATATGATGAGGGCTCAAAAAGCTCTCAGCTCAGCTGCTTGTTGCTGCACACCTGGGGGAAGAACGTTCTGCCTCTCGCTCTGCTCCTTCCCCTCTGGGCTGCAGCCACACAGAGCCCTGGTGCAGCCCAGCCACACTCACACAGCAGCACTTATTTATAGAGTGCTTCCTGACATGGGCTCAATTATCACCTGCTGGCGGCGCAGCCCGGCACGCTGCACACCAGGCTCGTGTTGCTGAGCAGCCCCAGCCTGCAGAGAGGCTGCTGTTGCTGTGCTGCTCACACAGAGCTGCTCTGTGCCGCGTCCCATCGCTGCAGCAGCTGCCAAGGCCCGGCCTGGCGCAGCTCCCTGCCCTCAGCCTTTACCTTGTGGTACACCTCCTGCAGTGAGCTCTGTGCTCCCTCCGAGGCAGAGCCGATGGCCCTGGCATCGCACTGCACGAAGGTCCCTGAAGGGTCCATGTGAAACCTGCGGGGAGCGCAAGCGTCAGCGAGTGGAGGAGCGGCGCATCCTGAACCAGGGGAAACCAACCCCACACAGAGCCACAGCCCTGCTGCACCCCAGGGCTGCACAGGAGCACAGGCTGAGCTCTCAGCAGCACCGAGGTGTCAGAAGCACCTGGTGCCTGCCTGCAGCCCCACACTGGGCTGATGGGCCGGGAGGAAAGCGGTGCAGCCCAACGCCGCCCTCTGTGCTCGTGGCTGAACGTTTCTCCCCTTCCCTGTTTTCCTTAACAAAATCAGCAGGTTTTCAGCCCTGCTCCCGGGAAGGAGACCAAGGGGAGACTTTTTTGGGCTGGCCGTGCTGAGCTGTGCCCGCCTCCAGCAGAGGCTGTGTTTGAAGCACCAGTTCGGGTTTCAAGCACTCCGCCTCCCCGAGGAATGTCACAGACGGCTGCAGATATTATGTTACCCCGGCTTTGCTACTCCTTTAGGGAAAGGTAGGGATAAACTCAGGACAAGGAGAGCTTTAACACCTCCCTGCCGCCCAGGAAACCACAGGAAGAAAAGCAAAGGGTTCCCTAAAGAGGCTGCATTCTCTCCAATCCTGAGCAAGCAGCCTGCAGTCATGCTGCTGTGGCCCTTGTTTTGCAGGGAAGGCTTCAGTGCATTGCCACACGTCAGGGGCACAATGGGATAAACCCCAAGGGTTTGGCTTATGGAAAACCACAGGATCAAGTCATTAAAAAGCCCTGGGCTGTTTCACTTTGAGGTTTCGTCTCTTCCCAGGGTTACAGAGCAGAACTTACAGCTGAGGTCCCTTCTCATCAACTCCTCCAAAAAGCAGCGCGACACCAAATGGACGAGACTGCAACAGAAAGCAGCCAGCGGGTCAGGCAGGGCTGAGGGCAGAGGCAGGGGGACATGGGGGGGTCCTGGAGCAGCCCAGCCCACCATTACACACCATTGCACCGGGGTCTGCATCCTCCTCCCCAAACTGCAGCGCCAGGTTGGACACAGCCTGCGTCACGCTCTCCACGGTCATGGTTTCATTGTAAGTGAACCAGTGATTCTGCAGGAAAACAGGGCTTCAGATTATCGCTCTGCTCCCCAAAGGTGACAGTCCTGGATCGTTTGCAGGCTGCTCTGCAGCAACACAAAGCTGATAGCTTTGCCCCAGCCCCTCCTGGCAGGCAGTGCACACAGGGAGTGAGGTGCTCAGCCACGGGATGGAAGCGCTGAAGCCCTCGATGCAGAGCGAGCTGAGAAGCAGAGGAAGGGTCCCCCAGAACAGCTGGGGACATCTGGGCCTTGGGTACCAAGCAGGAAGAGGAAGGCAGAGCACTCTGTCCTCATACTTGTGGTGCCCACTGAAGGAATGGGGCAGGACTGGCATAAGATTCCCCCACCTGTTCCATGTAGAGGAATGGCAGTGGAGGCCGCACTGCCCGTCCTCAGGAGCTGCTGCAGGAAGCCACGCTGCTCACAGGCCTCCCGCTGCCCACAGCTCCCCTACAACCACCATCCCACACCAAGGACCCCCCCAGCACCAGCGCCGCTGTTCTGAGGGCTGTCAAGCCTTACCTGAGTCTCCACTCTCGCTTTATCAATCAAAGTCTTGGCATCAGCTATTAAGCCGCTCATGGCGCACCCTGGAATCAGAGAGGGAAAGAAACCACGAGTCATTTCAGCAGTGATTTGCAACCTGCTCTCCTCCAGACCTCCCACCAGCCACGCTGCACACAGCAGAGCCTGGGTGGGAGCAGCCAGCAGCGCTGCAGAGCACGGGGTGGGATGGGGGTGGGCACAGAGCAAGGCAGCGCTTCCTATGGGTGCTGCACCAGGCTGGATGCGCAGCCGGAGGGCAGATGCACCACCAGGAGCTCCAGGGACTCTTCCCAGCCACCCTGATGTGAACCAGTTCAGGGAGACACAGCTGAGGCTTCTTCCAAGAGAAGGGGAACGCATCCCTCCTGCCCTGGGGTTCAGGAGCTGCCCCTGCAGGAGCCAGCAGCACCGAGCTGCTCCCGTTCCAAGGGCTGCACCATGAGCACAGCAAAGGAGAGCAGAGCCTGCAGGAGCTCCTAAGTGCCACCATCCACCTCCTCGGCAACGGGGGCATTTCGAGGCCTCCTGCTCTTCACACTGACATATTTGGTAACGAGAACTTTGTGGGCCCCCTCGGTGCAGGAGCAGGGGTACAGGCACCAGCGCTCTGGGAGAACCTGGCCTCGAGTCAAGCCTTTACATTGCAGTAATTCCCTGCCCTCCCAGATCTAATTTTGGGACGAGCTTTCATCAGGGAGGTCACTGAAGGTGGGGGTGCTTCAGCTGCCTCTTCCTACTCCTGTAACCACATCCTGCTGGCCTGCAGCCTGGAAAACCAGCGAGCAGAACCCGGTGCTCACAGGGAGAGCTGAGCATTCCCACTTGGATTGCCAGAGCTGCCCACAGGAAAGGCTTGTTCTTAAACACAGCTTCAAAACCCACAGGGACAGAGCTCTACTGTATGTACTTACACACAGCAACAATCGGACGGACGTCCTGAGGGCAAGCAGAAGTAGGTTTCTCCTTACCTATATGGGAATCTATTTCTACAATCTTCTCAATGCTGCTGGGCTCCATGAGCGGGGAGGTGATCCTCTTCTCCACGGCCAGGCAGACGCCCTCCGAGGTCTGGATGCCGATGGCCGTAGAGCCGAGCTGCAAACAGCCACAGTCAGCACCTCCACTGCAAGCAGGACCAGCTGAGCACAGCTGCACGGCTCTGCCAGCCAATGCTATTTGCAGGCACGTCGTTCTGGAGACAGACAGCTCAGGACAGAATCCTGTCCAGGCCGACGTGCCAAGCTGAAAGCACTACGAGCAGCACTCGTGGCAGAGGGAAGGTGAACACCATGATATTCCCCACAGATCAGAAGCCAGCAGCTCCAGCTCTCAGGAACAAAGAAACCGGACCATTCATCAGCTGAGAACACTGAGAAGCTCAGAAAGGCCGCACAGCTCTGCAGCCACAGGTCAGCTTGCTCACAGGCTGCCTCCCACCTTCCTTGCCAGGGCTGAAAATGCACCTGAGCAAACTGTGCCTCACTCTGAGCTGCACAGCAGCAAGCAGAGAGAATGAAAATCAGACCAGAGGGAGAAGAGCTGTGGCTTTTTCTTTTTTAAAGGTGCACCACATCACAGACTGTGAAGTAAACTCCCTCAGCTCAGGGCAGCAAAGAGAAAGCACAGCATTCTTTTGCTGCCTGGGGAGCATCTGTGGACATTAAGCACCCGATGCCCCTGGTGCCAGATTCTGCAGTCAGTCAGGCTGTGTGAGCACTCAGGACCTTTGGCTTCAAAATGAGCTTTTCTGATTCTGGGAGCAGCTCTTTGGGTTTGGTTTTGCTTTGTGGGTAAATGTTCCAAGCTGCAGCAGCTGTCACTGCTTCCAGTCACACAAAGCAGATGAGCGGAGCTGCAGGAGGCGCCGCTGGGTGGAAGGAATTGAGTGCTGGGACACAGACCTCCTGCACTGCAAATTGAACATAAAAGGCTGGCAAAGAGCTGCTGGCAGGAGCAGCACCTATTGGGAAAGCAGTGCCTTCCCACTCCTGCTCGGCACTGCACTGCTCTGGGAAGGCGGCCAAACCCTGCTTCACTGCAGAGCAAGACCAGAGCATGAGAGAAAAGAACCTGCCTGGCTTTTCTCTGACCAAACTCGCTTTGAAAGATCATTTAACATCACAGCATGACAGCCAGATCGTGCTGACAATACCTTAATGGCCTCGATTGCATACTCCACTTGGAACAGCCTCCCTTCCGGAGAGAAAGTGTTCACACCCCTGCAAGACCAACATCAGACATGGTGTGAAAGGCAGAAAGCTGAAGTCCTGCTGACAGAGGACAGGTGACACGGGGGGGCTTTGCACTCCTCACCCCAGCAGTGCTGGACTGGGGATGCTTATCAAGCAGAACAGCAGATACCAGTGAGCTGGAGGGAAGGTTGTTCTCATCCCACTTTGCACTGAGGACACTGGAAACAGAGCCCAGGCAGCAAGGCCTCAGGCACCGTGAGGCAAAGCTCTCACTGGCAGATGTTCCACAGCCCCCCCAAGGCCCCCAGACCCCTTCCCAACGCCAAAAAACACTGCTGAGAGCGAGGGCTCCATCCCCACACAGAAACCCACAATGGGTTTTACGCAGCCTGCTGCCCCCCGCACGGGGAAGGCTCTCACGGGGTCACAGAACGGTTGGGTTGGAAATGATCGTCCCCTATCTGCTGCTGCGGGCTGGATGTGCACTGCCAGCTCAGGGCGCCCAGGGCCCCATTCACATCCTCGGGAACCTCCAGGGATGGGGCACCCACCGCTGCGGGCAGCGCAGCACCGCGTTAAGGCTGAGCAACGCACTCCTTACGGCCTCGGGGCGCTTCCAGGCTTCCAGCTGCGGCGCGGAACAGAAAGCGCTTTGTAAGCGCCGTACACAGAACGGAATCAATCCAGAAACGAGGCCGAGGCAGCACCGCACGTGTCGTGCGCAGCTCCGCGGGGTGACGGGCAACACCGAGACCGGGCCGCTGCCCGCACTGCCCGCCGCCGCGCCCCGCGGGACTGTGGGAGCAGGCCCGTGACTCAGCCGCAGGCCGCGAACGACGAGGAGGGAGCGGGAAGGGCCGACCGGGGGAGAAAGGGCACTCACCGGTCGTACTCGGAGCGCGTGAGGAACATGGCGGCGTCGGGGGGCGCGGGGGCGGTGCGGGGGAGGCGCGGCGGCGGCAGCGGAACCGGAGCCGCTCTGCCCTCGCCGGGTTCGCATCCACTTCCTGCCGACGGCTCGCAACTCGCACGCGCAGCCCCGCCCCTTACGTCACTTCCGCCCGCGCCATGAGTCCATTGGTGAAAAGAGAGAGGAGCGCGGCCAATGGGAAGGCGAGGAGGGCGGGCTCGGTGGGGAGAGAATGGGGAGGAGCCAAAGCAGAGGGGCGGGGCGAGGGCTGAGCGGCAGCAGAGCGGGAGGGGGCGGGCACACGTGCATGGGGGCGTGGACAAACTATTGATGGGCGTGGCCAGATGAGAAGTAGGCGTGGTCAGACCTGAAGTGGGCGTGGCCGTGCGATGCCGGCGCGCGGGGCAGCGGGCAGCGCCGTGGGGTGGGTGAGGGGCGCGGACCCCCGGTGGCTGCCGCTGCTCAGCGGGTGCCGCTCCGCTCCGAGCGCAGTGAGCCCCGCGTGGGCGTGGGACCCCCAGTGTGGGGTGGCCGCCCTTCCTCCGTTCTTCCGCTTCCCCCCCTGCGCGGCGCTTCCTGCCCGGTACGCGGCCGCACGCGGTCGTTGGGGTTCCCCCGGTACCGTGCGGGGCGGGGCGCGGGGGGATGCACCGCGTTCCCGGGGTGCGGGGTCCGGGAACGGCCCCGGGCGGCGTCGGTGCTGCTCCGAGGGTCCCGGTTTGTGGGACGGGGATGGACGGAGGGACGGACGGAGGGAGCGGTGGGTGCCGGGGGCGGGGTTCACCCCACTACTGGAGCGGGGGGTGCGGTGGGGGCGGTCCGGGGCCGCCCCGTGCACGGTGGTCGCGGGGGGGGGGGGCGGGGGCGGTCCGGGCTGTGCCCGGGGCGGGGCGGCTGTGCCCGCCCGGGGGCGCTGGGGCTGCGGGTGGCGGCGCGGGGGCGGCTCTGAGAGCGGTGCTGCGGCGGCGGCGGGCGGAGGAGGAGGAAGAGGTGGCAGCCCCCGACGGCCCCGACGGCCGCGGCCATGGCAGAGTCCGGAGCCCCCTCGGGCGGCGACAAAACGCCCCGGCTCCAGGTAGGGCCCCGCTGCCATCCGTGCCCGGCGCTGCTCCCCGGTGCCCCCCTTCCTCCGCAGCCCGGTGCTCCCGCGGTGCCCCCGTTCACGCCGATCTCTCCGTTCCGCAGGACCGGGTCCTGGCCGGGATGCGCTGGGGCCGCCTCCAGGAGCCGCTGGGCTTCGTCAAGGTGCTGGAATGGGTGAGTGCCCCCCGCAACCCCCACAGCGCCCTCAGCTCTTTGCCTCCCTCCCCCTCCATTTTGGGAGTACCCTGTCGTTGCCCCAGTGCCCACAGAGGGACCTCGGAGCCCCCCTGCTCACATGCACCCTCCCAGCTGTGGGTGGGGGGGATCCCACAGAGGTCTCCTGAGGGGCTCCAGGTGTGGGGGCCGTTTGAGCAATTCACGCTGCCTCCCCGGTGACCTTGAGCAGGTGGCAGCGCCCAGCCGTGCCCAGGGGGACAGTGACAGTGGGACCTGAGGGGGGGGGGGTACATCGGTGAGTGGGGGGCAATGGAGGGTGGCGAACTCAGGAGGGAACGTATGGGGCATGGAGGGGCAATGCACGGCCCCCTCCCTGTCCCCCCGTGCTATGAATGGCGCCAGGATTGGGTTTCAGGGCTGAGGGGAGGGCAGCATTTTTCAGCGGCACAGGTCTGGCACAGGGAAACTGAGGCACGAGTGGGGATCAGAGGGGGGGGGGGGGGGGGGAGGCCGGTGGCATTGGGGATCTTTTGCCTGGAGGAGTGGGGCCAAGGAGGGTCAGCCCCCACTGTGGCCCCCAGCCCTGAGCAGCGCTGGCTGTGTGGGATCAGGCCCTGAGTGCAGCCCAAAATGGGAAGCGAGAGGAGAACCCACAGAGAACGAATGGGAGCCACGCTGCAGTGTGACACGTGGGGATGTCCCACGCCAGGGACAGCTGTCAACACTCCTGGTTCCACGAGGGAACACCCACAGGAGCCCATCCCCGTGGCACTGAGCCTGGCTGGGAGGATTCCCCATAGCCCAGCAGCATTCAGGGCAGTGCCACCACTGTTGGGGCACGGGGACAAACCGCGGCGTCCCTCAGTGCGGACACTGCAGCACTTGGGGCTGGGCCTAAAATTAGAGGGGATGAGCAGGGTTTCCCCCCCCCCCCGGTGCCCCACGGCCCCGTTTCACTGCCGGTGCACAGAGCTGGCGCACAGGGCTGACAGCTGCAGGGTGGCATTGCGCCCTGCATGGCCGTGACTCAGCGCCGGGGGGGGGGGGGGGGAAGTAGGGGGGAAGATGTGGGGCTGTGGGGTCTGTGAGCACCCCCTGACCTCTGCACTGCCATCCTGCAGCTCTTTGCCATCTTTTCTTTCGGGGCGTGCGGTTCTTTCAGCGGTGAGAGCGGGGCCACGGTGAAGTGCAGCGGTGAAACCAAAGAGATGAGCGCCATTTCCGTGCAGTTCGGGTACCCGTTCAGGTGAGGGCTGGCCGAAATGGGATCCCCTGCACAGCCTGAATTCCAACGTGGCCACGTAGGGACCCGGATGGGGCTGGGTGGGATGTGAGGTTCAATCCTGTGCTCGATGCTGGCATCCTGAATGAGGTGTGAGGGTGGGACGGGGACGCTGTGGGTTTGGTGCTCTGGGGGCGGATGTGGGGCTTTCTCCACTCTATGGGTGGTTTGCAGCACCTGCAGCATCCTGCAGGGGATTTGGGCACAGCTGTGGGTCCCGGCTCCGTGCCCCCCTTCCCCCAAGGACCCCTTTTGCCCCATCCCCTCCCCTCCGGGTTCCACAGCCACCCCCTGGCCCCGTTCCCCCCAGGTTGTACCAGATCCCCTTCGAGATGCCGGAGTGCGACGGCGAGTCGGAGCCGCGTTTGCTGCACCTGGTGGGCGACTTCTCCGCTCCAGCCGAGTTCTTTGTGACCCTGGGGGTCTTCTCCTTCCTCTACACCATGGCAGCTCTGGTGCTTTACCTGCGCTTTCATTCCCTTTACGCCGACAACAAGAAGCTCCCGTTCACGGTAAGGGCCGGGCGGTGGGCGCGAATCCCACCCTGCAAGCGCGGCGCTGAGCCCGGCCCCACGGCATCCACAGGACTTCTGTGTCACCATCTGCTTCGCCTTCTTCTGGCTGGTGGCGGCGGCGGCGTGGGGCAAAGGGGCTGAGCGACGTCAAGGCGGCCACGAGGCCCTCCAGCCTCATTGCAGCCATGAGTGTGTGCCAGGGCCAGGACGTGGTGTGCAACGCCGGCGCCACGCCGGCCATGGGGCTGGCCAACATCTCCGTGGTGAGCAGGGGGGGGGGGCGCACACACCTGGGGGTGCAAACACACACACACACACACACATGTGGGTGCAAACACACACAAGGATGCGGAGCTGAGCGCCCACCGCTGCGCCGTGCGCCCGCACACCCAAGGGTGGCACCACGAAGCACCGTGGGGAGGGGCTGTATGGAGGGAGGGGGGGGGGGGGGGCTGCATGGTGCCACAGCTCCGTTCTCCCCCCGCAGCTCTTCGGCTTCATCAATTTCCTGCTGTGGGCCGGGAACTGCTGGTTCGTGTTCAAGGAGACGACGTGGCACACGAAGGCTGAGCCCCACGGGGACAGCGCGGCCGAGCAGGGCGCCATCGACAAGCAGTAGCCCCTGGGGGGGGGGGCACCCATCTGCACCCACCTGCACCCACCCCCCCATCCCTGGGGGCCTCGCGCCGGCCGCAGCCTGGGGGTGGAGGGGGGGGTTGTTGTACCAAGGGGTCCCTGCTGTGTGCGGAGGTGGATAAAGGTCCTGGGAAGCCGGGTGTCCTGTGTGTGTGGGGGGGGGGGTGTCCTGTGGGGCTCTATGGGGGTCGTGTGTCCTATGGTGGGGGTTTGTGGCTCTGGGTGCCCTGTGCTGCGTGGGGGGGGGGGGTATTGATATTGGGTGGCCTTCCCATATGGGGGGGGGTTTATGGCACTGGTTGTTCTACCTAAGCCATATAGGGTGAATATGGCCATGGATGCCCTGCCCCATATAGGGGTGAACATGGCCATGGGTGCCCTGCCCCATATAGGGTGAACATGGCCATGGGCGCCCTGCCCCATATAGGGTGAATATGGCCATGGGCGCCCTGCCCCATATAGGGGTGAATATGGCCATGGGTGCCCTGCCCCATATAGGGTGAATATGGCCATAGGTGCCCTGCCCCATATAGGGGTGAATATGGCCATGGATGCCCTGCCCCATATAGGGGTGAATATGGCCATGGGTGCCCTGCCTCATATAGGGTGAACATGGCCATGGGCGCCCTGCCCCATATAGGGTGAATATGGCCATAGGTGCCCTGCCCCATATAGGGTGAATATGGCCATGGGCGCCCTGCCCCATATAGGGGTGAACATGGCCATGGGCGCCCTGCCCCACACAGCACCGTGGGTGGCACCGGCTGTGTCTCTGTACGCCCTGAGCTGCGCCGCCCCACACAGCGCTGTCCGCCCCACATCGGGGCGCAGCACCGCGTATCTCGGTACGTCGCCGTAGGGCTGAGGTCTCCCCAGGCTGCCCCGCACCCCGCCCCGCACGCACGGCCGCTCGGAGCCCCGGGGCGGGGACTGCGCCGCCCGTGGGGCCGCGGGGGGGCGCGCGGCGCATGCGCGGGGGCGCGCGCGCGGGGCGGGGGCGGCGGCGGCGGCGGCGGAGGGGGGGGCGCGCGCTCCCGCGGCGGCGGCGGCGGCGATGGCGGCGCGTGGGCGCGCGGCGGCGATGGCGGCGGCGGAGCGGCGGCTGCCGAGCGTGGACGAGTTCGCGGGGCAGAGCTGGAGCGCATGGGTGGAGCGGGCCGGGCCGCCCGCAGAGCCGGGTGAGGGGGCGGCGGGCCGGGAGGGGGGAAGGAAGGGGGGGGGGGGGTCGCTCCCGGGGTTGGGGGGGGGTCACCGCCAAACGGGGGCCGCGCCCGCAGCCCGCGCCGCCCCGCACCTCCCCGCCCCCGGGCACGGAGAGCGGCGGGCGCCCCGCGACGGGCGATGGGAGACGCGCAGCGCGTCCCGCAGCGGAACCGGGGTGCGGGCGGCGGTGCGGGTGGAGGTGTGCGGGGAGCGGCGATCCGTCCCGTCGGTGCCCCGTCCTGCGGTCGCCGGGAGCGGGGCGTGCGGTACGGCGCGGTCGGGGGGAACGGGGACCCCGTGCGACGGAGCTGCGGGCGGCCGGTGTGACACGGCTGGACGGCGCCGGGCGCACGGAATGGCATCGCTGAGAGGGACCGCGAGCCCGGCGTGGCACGGCAGGGTGCAACTGGGCGCCCGGTATGGCGTGGATGGACGGCGCTGGGCACCCCGTATGGCATCGCTGCGAGAGGCTGAGTGCCCGGTATGGCACAGCTGTGCACAACTCGGTGCCCGGTACGGCACAGCTGGACGGGACCGGGTGCCCATTGTGGCACAACGAGACACAGCTGGGTGCCCGGTTGGATGGCACTGAGCCCCCAGTACGGCACAGCCAGGCAGGATCGAGCGCCCGGTGTGGCACGGCTGGACGGGGTGGCTGGGGACGCGGTGCCCAGCTGGCACAGCCGGCGAGGATGGGTGCTGCTGGCTTGGCTGGGGGCACGTGGTGACCCGGCCCCAGGATGGGCTGACCCCACGTCCCTGGTCAGCCCCACACATGGCAGTGATGGTGGCTTTGGGCTCTCGGCGCTCCCTGCACATCACAGTGCCGCTCTGTGCCACCCGCTGTCCCCAGCTGTCACAGGGTGCAGCCGGGTGCCGCTCATGGCGCTCCCTGATTCCGGGGCTGAGCTCTGGATTCATCCTCAGGTCTGATTTGAACCTTTGTCATTGTGCTTTTAATTGCCCTGGGAGCAGCGGGCGGTGGGAGGCAGCAGGGGATGCGGTGGCTGCAGAGAGATGAGGCAGAGCTGAGACCGGCGCAGCTCAGGATATTGATGGTGGGATTCTGTCCCCAGCAGGGTTGGAGCTGGAGGAGAGCAGCAAGGGGAGCAAGAAACTGGACGCCATGACGCTGATCAAGGAAGGTAAGCTCCCCGTTTTGGGGAGAAAACCCCCTGTTTTGGGGCTGCACGCAGCTCCGGTGCCTGACCCACCTCCACCCCACAGACATGTCCATCTTCGGCCACTGCCCGGCGCACGATGAGTTCTACCTCGTGGTTTGCAACCACTGCAGCCAGGTGGTGAAGCCTCAGGCCTTCCAGAAGCACTGCGGTGAGCTGGGGGGTGATGGGGGGGGGTGGGAGGGCAGGGGGGGGGGCTGTGAACCCAGCAGGGGGCTGATGGAGGGCCGTTCCCTGCGCAGAACGGCGTCACGGCCCGCTCAGCAAGCTGTACGCCAAGTGCCACGCCGTCAATGGGCAGCCGGCGGGCAAAGCGCTGCGGGACAAAGGACAGGGAGCGCGCAGCAGGGCTCAGCCGCTGCCAGAGAAAGCACAGAAGGACAACAACCTCTGGTGAGCAGAGCTGGGGGTCGCCGTGCCCCCCCCTCTGACCCACACCCCCCCAGGTGCCGCTCGCCCCCCCCCTCTGACCGCCCCGTTTCTCCCCAGCTTGTTCATGCCGGTGGTGAACCTGGAGAAGATCCCCAGCCTCCCCAAGCCGGAGGGGCTCAAAGCGGCCCCTAAAACCCCCCCCAAAGCGTCCGCTGCACCACCTGCCTCCAGCCCCACTGAGCCCCCGGGGAGGCCCTCCTCCACGCCGCCTCCGCCACCCAAAGAGCCCCCAGGGGCCGGGGGGGACCCACCGCCACCAACTGCCAGCCCTGTGCTCAAAGCAGGGGGGGAAAAGGAGCCGGGGGTCTGCAGGCCACCCCCCAGGGCCCACAAGAAGCTGACGCGTGAGTGCTGGGGTTCTGCAGGCTGGGGGGGGGTGTTGATTTGAGGGAGGTAATGGGATGGGTAACTGTGTCCCTCCGTGCCCAAAGGTGGGCTGTGATCCCAATGGCACAGCTTGGGGGGGGGAGCCCCACTGTGGGGTGGGGGGGGGGGCTGTGGTTCATCAGGGTCTGCAGTCCTTGAGGGTCTGTGGTCTGCGGGTGGATACCATACATGGGGGGCTGCAGTCCATGGGGAGATGAGGTCCTTGAGGGGCTGCAGTCCATGGGGTCCTGCCCTGGCTCCATACAGCGGTGGTGTGAATGCTGCTGTGGGGCTGGTGGGGGTCACAGCTTTGCCCCCCCCCCCCCCCCCACATCCCACTGCCTCGTGTGCCCGCAGGGAAGGAGTGCGACCTGAACCGGCAGTGCGGCGTGCTGAACCCCGACACCAAGAAGGTTTGCACCCGCCTGCTCACCTGCAAGGTAACACCGTGCATCCGTCCTGCGGGGCCCTGGGAGCAGCATGGCGATGGGGTTTTGCCCCTCTGCTAGCGGGTGTTTGAGGGGGGGTCTCCCACCTAAAAGGGGACGCATGGGGAGGGCCCTCATGACGTGACCCCCCCCACCTCACCCCACAGATCCACTCGGTGCACCAGCGGCGTGAGGTGCAGGGCCGTGCCAAGGACTTTGACGTGCTGGTGGCCGAGCTGAAGGCCAGCTCCCGCCGCGAAGCCCCGAAGGAGAAAAGCCCCCCCAGGAAGGACCCCCCCGGCTCCGAACCGCCCGCCCCCCCTGCGCTGCCGCAGCCCCCCGCCGCCCCTCCTGGCTCATCACCCTGCCGCCCCAGACCCCCCCACGTCCACTGCCCGCCCCCCAGGTGAGCTCCCACCATCTCCCCCCCCTTCCCAGCTGTGTCCCCCCCATCTCTCACCACCCACCTCCCGCACAGGGCTTGGCTTTCCTCCGACAGCGACCCCGAGGAGGGGGATGGGGGGCTCTTCCCCTTCCCCCTGCCCAAGGAGGGGGGCAGTCGGGGGTCCAGCGAGGACAGCGAGGAGGAGGGGGCTGCTGAGGACACCCACCGCCCCGACTGCCACTACGCCGCCCGCCCACCGCGGCCTCAAGCGGTGAGTTGGGCTGGGTGCCCCCCGTGGATGGGGGGGGGTCACCCGGTCTGAACCCCCCCCCCCCCCGCCATCCCTCATAGTTCTGCACCTTCGGGAGCCGCTTGGTCAGCCCTGGCTGCTACGTCTTTAACCGGAGGCTCGACCGCTTCTGCTCGGCGCTGAGCTCCATGCTGGAGCGACACCTCAGCTCACACATGTGGAGGTAATGGGGGGGGCCGGGGGGGCTGCAGAGTTCACCTGGTGTGCTGCTGCATGGTGGGACACAGAGCTGTGGGTTGGTGCTGTGGGGTGTTGGGGGGGGGGGTCCCGTTTGGGAAGAGAGCAGAGATGTGGGGGGGTCACATTGGGCAAGGGAACAGATATTGGGGGGGGGTCCTACATGTGAAAGGGGCAGCGAGAGGGAGCCAGGTGATTGGGGGGACCGCATTGGGAAGGGAGCAGAGAGGTGGGGGGCTCCTGTCTGGCTGAGAAACAGCGATGTGGGGGGGTCCCATATGGGACAGCAGTGATGTCAGAGGGATCCCATCAACGGGGAGGACGGAGATTTGGGGGTGGGCTTCCACGCAGGAAAGGCACAGAGGCACAGGGGGATGAATCGGGGGGTTCCCTCCGTTGAAGCTCAGCCCTTCGGTGCTCCCCATCTCACCGCCTCACCTCCCCCCCCCACAGGAAGATCCCTCCTGCCGTCGACCCGCAGCTCCCCGCCGCCCCGGCGCCCCCCAGCCCCGCCGGCCCCGCCGCTCCGACCCCCCCCAGCCCACTCTCGGACCCCCCCGACGCCCACCGGTCCCCGGGACGGCCGCGTCCCCGCCGGCATCAATTACACGGTGGGATCCCCGCACGCGGCCGCCGCCTGCAGCCAACCGGAGTGCGGGGGGGGGCGGCAGCCAATCCATCACCTCCCCGCTGCCGGCCAACATCCCCTCGCCCTCCTTCAGCAAGTTGCCTTCCACCAAGGCCAGCAAATCCTCCCGTGCCAAGGAGGCGGCCGGCGGGACGGAACCGGATTCCGTGGCCCGTAAACGCAAACAGCCCCTGGGGGCGGCCGCCAGCCCCCCCTACAAACGGACCTGCGCCGGAGACGGGGCGAAAAGCAAAAACCCCGCCTGCCAGGCGTCGGCGCCCCCCGGCAAGACGAAAAACGCCGCGGTGGCGGCGCTCAACGGCTCGGTGTGCGCGGGCGGCAGGCTGAAACGAGCGCTGCCCCCGGACTGCCGCCCCCCCCCTCAGCGCCGCTCCGGAACCGCGGGGCTCTCCGTTACACGGAGCCGGGGTCCCCCCGCCCCCCCCCCCCGCTGCATTTCGGAGGATGAGGTGAAGAAGCGCAAGAACTCGGCCACGTATTGCCGGCCCTCCAAACCCAAACACGCCGCTCCCCCGCCCGCCCCCCCGCCGGCCCCCAGCCCCGCGCCCCCCGACCTGGGCTGCTCCGTCCGTAGGAAGAAACCGGGGAGCGCCCTGAGCTTCGAGGAGAAGCGGAACGTCCTGAAGGTAAGGGGGGGGGGGGGGGCGCTGGTGGGGGGGTTATGGGCGCACCTCCAGCTGTGGGTGTTGGGGGTTCATCCACGTGTGTGGGAGCTGAGTGGGGAAATGGGGGGGGGGGGGGGACGGGACTGGGCGCAGCACGGCAGAGCGCCCTGAACGATGGGGCGGAGGGGAGGGGAGGTGGGCAGCATGGGGACCCTCCAGAGTCGCCCACATCAGCGCCGGGTCGGGGACCCCGCGGTGTTTTATTGAACACCCGCATCCCAACCTGAGGACACCGTTTGGGGCACCGAGACCCTCCGGGGCCGCCCCGTCCTTTTAGGGGGGGGGGGAAGGGGGGCACAGCGCAGGGCTGATCTCACCCAGCTGCTGACCACCTTCCCCCCCCCTTTCCCTTTTCCTCCCCCCCCTCCATCCATCCCGCAGTCCAAAGCCCATTAACGGAGGCTTCGGGGGCTTCCACCGCCGCCCGGGGTCGCTGCGCATCACGGAGCCCCGAACCGCCGCCGGGAAGCGCCGAGGGGACAAAAAAAAGAAAGCGAGAAAAAGGAGAAGAAAAGGGAAAAAAAAACCAAACCCACAAAAACCCACAAGAACACAAAAACCCACCAACAAAACGTAACCTCCAGAAAAATACCTCAAGACTCTGATCCTGATCCGTTGCTGCTAAAACAACCCCCGGGGAGGGGGCGGCCGGGGGGGGTCCCCGTGCAGGACTGAACCGCCGGCACCGCGGGTATTTATAAGGATTCCTATCGCTGTTTCGGTTCGGTTTGGGGTTTTTTTTTGTTTGTTTGTTTGTTTTTTAAGAAAAGAGAAAAGGAGGAATTGGTGTCGTGTGGGTGCGGGGGGGGGGGGGGGGCGCGGGGGTCCGTGCGGTGTTTGGGACCCCGTGGGGGATTTGGAGTCCAATGGGGGATCGCTTGGTCCCACGGAGTCCTGGTTCACCGAGGGGCTGCGTGTCCTCAAAAGCCCCCCCGGGTCCGGCAGCGTGAAGCCCCGCCTCCCCTCGTGTCCCGGCCCCCCCCCCCCCGCCTCCCCCCGGCCCTTCGGTGGGACCCCCCCGGGGGGCAGAGCGGTGCGGGGGTCTCCGGTGCGTTGTGAGACACGAGTGGGGAACGCACGTTTCTTTATTGTCACCGATGCAGCAGCGCGGCGCTGGCTGAAGCTGAGGACGCAGACGTGGGGTTGGAGGGGGGGGGGGGGGGCTGTGGGGGGGTCAGGTGTGGGGTGGGGGCATTTCCCACCCTGGGATCCCCTGTGTAGGGGGCTCAGCTGTGCTGTGGCTCAGAGGAAAGGGGCTGTGCCCCATTTCCTCCCCCCCCCCCCCCCCCCCCGGCGTGGGCAGCAGCTGTGGCCTCGGGGGGGTCATGCTTCCCGGGGGGGGGGGGGGGGAGTCATGCGTCACGATCAACATGCGGGAGGCAGCGCTGTGCGGGGGGGCATCCACGCAGCAGGGACCCCCGTGTGCTTGGATGCTGTCACCGGTGGGGGTCCCACGGCACCCGGACCCCCAGGGAGGGGGGGGGCTCCACGTCACAGCATCCCCACCGCGGTCCTCACATCCCTTGTGCTCTGCACAGCCGGCGGGGGGGTCCACACCGTGCCCCCTCCCCCCACTACACCACGATGGGGGTGTCGGAGAACACCGAGCTGACCGAGTCTGGATCCGACACCTTCCTCTGCGCCCGGGGTCCCTCCCTCGGTGCCCCCCCCACCACCGCCGCCATCGGCGGGCTCCCCCCGGCTTTGTACCTCCCGTTCTGCCCCCCCGGGGCGGCGCGGTGCCCGGCAATGCGGGGCCTCGAGGGGGGCGGAGGCTCCCCGACGGCGTGGTTGGGGGTGGCGCTGAGCACGGAGGAGTTGAGGCTGTCGTCTCGCGGAGGGGCGGGCGGCTTTTCGGCGGCGGCGCGGCAGCAGCAGCGGCACGGGGTGAGGTACAGATAGATGAGCACCAGCACCACGCTGAGGATGCAGCCCACCAGCGTGGTGTAGGCGGTGTTGAGGCCGTCGTGGGGGCCGTGCAGGGTGAAGTTGTGCACCAGCAGCTCCACGTAGAGCGTCTCGTTAAAAGCCGGACCCGACACCCGACACGCGTACGTCCCGCCGTCCTCCGGCCTCAGCGCCCGCAGCTGCAGGCTGCCGTTGGCCAGCACGGCCGCGCTCCCGTTGCCGCCCTCCTCCGTCACTCTGTCCCCCCCCGGTGTCACCCAGTGGCGGCCGTGCGCCGCCCGCAGGCGGCTGTCGCAGCCCAACGTGACGCTGTCCCCCAGGTACGCCTCCAGCACGGCTTCCTTCGCCTCGCTGCAGTTGAGCAGCTCTCGGGATCCCAGTTCCAGAATGGCCACCGGCGCTCGGTTCGGCGCCGCCGGCAGCTGGCATCGCAGCTCCTCCTGGAAGTCCATCACGGCGCTCAGCCGGCGGTGGCGCCCGCGGGCCAGCAGCTGGAAGAGCGGGCAGTCGCAGCCCAGCGGGTTGCCGTGCAGGTAGAGGCGGTCGCGCAGCCACGCGGGCAGCGCCTGCAGCTCGGCGGCCGGCAGCGAACGCAGGCGGTTGGAGGAGAGGTCGAGCAGGGAGAGCTGAGCCGGGCGGCTGCCGTCGCGGAGCAGCTCCAGAGGGAAGCGGGCGATGTGGTTCCGGCCCAGGTAGAGCTTGCGGAGACGGCTCAGGTTGTCGAAGGCGGAGCGGTCGACGGCGGAGATCTCGTTGTTGTAGAGCAGCAGCACCTCCAGCTCGGGGAGGTCGCTGAAGAGGTTCTCCTCCAGCGTGCGCAGGCGGTTGGAGGACAGGTCCAGGTGGCGGAGGTGAGGGACGTGGGTGAAAGCCTCGGTGGAGACGAAGGCCAAGCCGTTGTGCGCCAGCAGCAGTGCGTGCAGGTGGGCCAGGCGGCCCGGCGCCCAGTCGGCACGCAGGCGGCTGATGTTGTTGTGGCTGAGGTCCAGCACGGCGGCGAAGCGCGGCAGCGGGGCGGGCACGGAGCTCAGGGCGGCCTGGGAGCAGCTGAGGATGTTGGAGGCGCAGACGCAGCGCGTGGGGCAGCTCCCGGCCACCGGCACCGCCAGCACCGCCAGCATCGCCAGCATCACCAGCATCACCAGCACCGCCATGGCACCAAGTGTGGGGGGCATCGGGGTGGGCAGTGGGGTCACAGCATGCGGCAGTGCAGCATGGCACGGGGCTTTGGTCACCCGATGTCACAGCACTGAAAGAGCCTCGGTCACCTCAGTGTCACTGCTTGGAGGTGTCCTGGTCAGCTGGTGTCACGGCGTGGAATGGCCTTGGTCGGCCGATGTCACTGCCTGGGGTGGCTGTGGTCAACCAGTGTCACAGCAGGGCTGCTCCTGGTCAAGCAGTCGCAGCGCAGTGTGGCTTTGGTCACCCACTGTCACTGCCTGGGGTGGCTTTGGTCACCCAGTGTCACAGCATGGAGGTGTCCTGCTCACCCAGTGTCGCTGCCTGGAATGGCTGTGGTCAACCAGTGTCACAGCAGGGCTGCTCCTGGTCAAGCAGTCGCAGCACAGTGCGGCTTTGGTCACCCAATGCCACTGGGGTGGCTTTGGTAGCCCAGTGTCACAGCATCGGATGGCCTTGGTCACCCAGTGTCACAGCGGGGCTGTCCCAGCTCAAGCAGGGGTAGCACAGAGCAGCTTTGGTCACCCAGTGTCAGCAGGGTGGCTTTGATAACCCAGTGTCACAGCATCGGATGGCTCTGCTCACCCAGTGTCACAGCCTGGGCCGGTTTTGGTCACCCAGTGTCACAGCACAGAGGCGTCCTGCTCACGCACCGTCACTGCGCCGGGTGGCCGTGGTCCATCAGTGTCACAGCAGTGCTGGCCCCGCCGTCGCAGCCCGGCCGGCTCCCTTCACCCCGCGGTCGGTTGGCGCTGCGCTCGCCGCCGTCACCACGTGGATGTCCCCGTTATCACCGCGCGGTGCGGCCGTGCCGGTGCCGGTGCCGTTACACAGCGGGCCGCTTCCGTTCCCCTCCTCCGCCGCTCCGGGCCCGGTACTGCTACACCACGTGACCCAGCCCGGCCCCGCCCCCAGCGGAGGATGCTTCACCCCCCCCCCCTCCCGCCCCCCCACCGCTCCGGGTATTACCGGAGCCCGCGGCCGGGCCGAAGCGAAACGAACCGAGAGGAGCCGAACCGCGCCGGAATGAGCCGGGCCGAGCCGAGCCGAGCCGGACCGAACCGCGCCGTAATGAGCCGAGCCGGGCCGGGCCGGGCCGAGCCCCGCACCGCGCTGCAGCGCCCGCGCCCCGGGACGGCGCTCAGGGGGCGGACCCGGCGCGGCGACCCCCGCGCACGGCGCGTTCCCATTGGCTGCCGCCTCGCAGCCCGCAGCCAATCGCGGAGGCTCCCGCTTAACCCCTCGGAGCCCGGCTCGGCCCCGTCGCCTCCATCCCACCCGCAGCCCCAGCCGCAGCCCGGTCTCCATCCCTGCCCCATTTCCCCCCCGTTTCCATCCCCGTCTCCATATTCATCCCACCCCCATCCCCGTTCGGTCCCTGTCTCCTCTTCTGTCCCTATCCCGTCTCAGTCTCTATCCCCATTCCCACCTCCATCCCACCCCATCCCTATATTCATCCCATCTCCATCCCCATCCCTCTTCCAGTTGCTGTCCCTCTAATTTCGGACCTGAAATTAATAAATAAAAATAACGCCACCCCTCTCTCCATTTCTGTCCCCATCCCATCTCTGTCCCTGTCCCCATTTCTAGCCCTGTCCCAACACCACCTCCATCCCTGCCCCCATCTTCACACCCATCCCAATCCCTGTCCCTATTTCCACCCCCATCTCTACATTTATCCCCATCCCACCCCTCCAAACCCACACCACCTATGCTGAACCACCACCCCCAGCCATGCTCCCCCCCCCAGACCACCCCCCATCCCACAGAGACACAGCAGCCCCCATCCCACCCCCTGCCCTGTGCCACCCCACATTTGGGGTCACCCTGCTTGGGGTCCCACCGAGGGGCACCCCTGGGTGCTGCTGTAGGGGATGGGGGGGGAGGGGGGGTGGGGAGATCCGCAGCCCCCGTGACGCGCAGTGCTGGCTCTGCTTCCCGGCTGTATTTTTAGATGCAAACATTTGTGTCACATTATGATTTTATTTATTTATTTTTTTTTTTCGGGTCCAAAATTAGAGGGAAAGGAGCTGGAACAAACAGCGCCGTGATGATGCAGCTCTTTATTTGCTGGGGGGGGGGGGGCTGCAATCAAAGGGGAGCCCTGCAGTGCAGAGCGGGCTGCTCCCAGGCCCCTGCCCCCCCCCTTCTGCTGTTATCACCACAGACCCCCCCCCACCCCACCGCCCCTCATCCCAGGCTGGGGGGGGATTCTGTCTGTCCTTTGATCGTCCTCAATTTCTCTGCTGTAATCCGGGCTTTAATCCCTGCCCTGCATCCCCCCCCCCCCTCCCTCCCCCCCTCGAGTGCTCAGCAGTGGGGTTGGGGGGGGTTTAGGGGAGGGGGCAGTGCTGGGTTCAAGTGGTTCATTTCGGGGGGGGGGGGGGGGGGGCTAGGAGCCCATTCCCACTCCGTTCCCCCCCCACCATAAACCCCATCCTCACGGCAACATCCCCATCCACACAGCGATCCCCCATCCTCATAACAGCACACCAAGGCCCACAGTGACCCCCCCCCCACCCCCACAGTGCCCCCCATCCCCCCACTGACTCTTCATTCTCACAGGGACGCTTCCACCCCCATCTCGTGCCCACAATGCCCCCCCCATCCCCACCGAGACCCCCCCCACAGCCTTACTGGGGGGAGCTGGGAGAAGCAAAGCACGGGGATGCTGAGAGCTGCGAGCAGCCTGCATCCCTCCCCCGATCGCATCCCACCCCCCCATCCCTTGGGGCCGTTGGACATAGCCACTCCTCCCCCCCCCCCCTCCCCTCCCGGGCCCGGTTCCCCGTTCCGTGGCGGCCCATTTTGGGGCCGGGGGCTCCCGGGGCGGTGCGGTGCGGGCGGGAGGCGTTTAGGACCCAGCAGCCGGGCGGTGCGGGAGCATCTCTCGCCGCAGCGGCTCCACAGCACCGGCCCCGGCCCCGAGCATCCCCGCCCGGCCCCGCTTCGGGCCCATGGAGCCCCCCCCGGTAGGTAACGGCAGAGCGACGCCCGGGGTGCGCGCGGTGTGGGGCGGGGGGGTCCCCGATGTGCGGTCGTGCAGGGAGGGGGCACCTCCTGCACCCTGATCCATGGCTGTGCTCGGGGATCCCCCCACACCCAGCAGAAGGGGAGACCCCCAGGGTGGGGAGGGGAGGGTGGGGGGCTCCGGAAGGCCCCCCCCCCAGGTCCATGCTCACCCCGCGGTGCCGTTGCAGCTTTTTGTGGGGGGTGGGAGGGGCAGAGGTGCGGGGTTACGTGCGGCCCTCCAAATGCAGAGGGGTCCCCGGGGTGGTCCTGGTGCTGCCCCACGTGGTCCCTGGGGTCTGGGTAAAGATGCAGCGTTTGGGGATGAAACCACGGAGTTTGGGGCTTTTAGCCCCAGAATCGCTCATTTTTCAAGGCAGCAGGGTTTTCCTTGGAGGAAAAAAAAAGAAGGGAATTGAGGGGGGGGGGGGGGCCTTAATGCAGGGTGTCACAAGTGTGCTGGGGACAAGGGGGGGGTTGCACCTGGGAGCCACCGGGGCGGAGCTGTGACCCCACCTGGGGTCTTATGGGGCCCATTCACCCCAATGTCCCCTCTGTGCCCCCCACTGACGGCTCCCCTTCCCCACAGCCCCACAGCTCCGCCCGGTGGAGAGGAGCAGGGAGATGAGTGGTGCTGGGGGCACCCCTGGGTGCGCTGAGCACCTCAGGACCCACCCTGCAGCGAGGCGGCAGCAGCCATAGGGCCATCGGAGCACCCAACGATGCCCCACAGCCCTGCGCCGTCAGCCCCAAGGACGGGCGATGGGCCACAGCATGGAGCCCTCCCTGCCCGCCCTATGGGGCTGGAACGGCTCTAGGGCAGCGCGGGCGCTCCAGCCCTCTCCGGGCCCCATGCCCCCCAACGGCACAGCCGACAGCAAGCCCAAAGACGTGGCTTCCAAATCAGTGGGGCTTTTCTTCATGCTGCTCATCGACCTGACGGCCATCGTGGGCAACGCGGCCGTGATGACCGTCATCGTGAAGACGCCGGCGCTGCGGAAGTTCGTCTTCGTCTTCCATCTCTGCCTGGTGGATTTCCTGGCAGCCCTCACCCTGATGCCGCTGGAGATGCTGTCGGGTTCGGCCGTGTTTGACAGCCCCGTGCTGGGCGAGGCCATGTGCCGCGTCTACCTGTTCCTCAGCGTCTGCTTCATCAGCATGTGCATCCTCTCCATCTCCACCATCAACGTGGAGCGCTACTACTACGTCGTGCACCCCATGCGCTACGAGGTGCGGATGACGGTGGGCCTGGTGGTCTGCGTGCTGGTGGGCGTCTGGCTGAAGGCCGTGGCCACGTCGCTGGTCCCCGTGCTGGGCTGGTTGTCCCCCGACCGCCCTCCGCCCGCCGGCCGCGGCTGCTCCCTGCAATGGAGCCGCGGTCCGTACTGCAAGTTCTTCGTGGTCTTCTTCGCCACGTTCTACTTCCTCCTGCCCCTCCTCATCATCGTGGTGGTTTACTGCAGCATGTTCAAGGTGGCTCGGGTGGCCGCCATGCACCACGGCCCGCTGCCCACCTGGATGGAGACCCCGCGCCGGCGCTCCGAGTCGCTCAGCAGCCGTTCCACCATGGTGACGACCTCGGGTGCCCCCCGCACCACCCCGCAGAGGACGTTCGGTGGGGGCAAAGCGGCCGCCATCCTGCTGGCCGTGGGCGGCCAGTTTCTTTTCTGCTGGTTGCCCTACTTCTCCTTCCACCTCTACACGGCCCTCAGCACCCAACCCTTGGCTGGGCCGGCGGCCGAGACCGTGGTCACCTGGCTGGGCTACTTCTGCTTTACCTCCAACCCTTTCTTCTACGGGTGCCTCAACCGGCAGATCCGCGGCGAGCTGGGCCGGCTCCTCACCTGCTTCTTCAAGCAGCCTCCCGAGGAGGACCTGCGTCTGCCCAGCCGCGAGGGCTCCATCGAGGAGAACTTCCTGCAGTTCCTGCAGGGCACCGGCTGCCCCGCCGAGCCCCCGCCGCCCCTCGACACCCCCAGCCCCAAGCGGGACCCGGCGCCCATCGATTTCCGCATCCCGGGGCAGGTCGGGGAGGACGCGGGTGAGGGGACGGAGCGGAGCGGCGGGGATGGGCTGTGCGTGCCCAAAGCGGAGCTGTAGCGTTGTCCTCGTGGCTCCGGGTGCAAACACGGCTGTAAGGGCAGAACGGTGTGGGTGCATCGATGTGGGACGTGGAGGGGGGGGGGGAATGGGGGTGCGGGGGCCTCGGGTGGGGTCCTCCACGTTGGGTTGGGGTTTGAGCACCAGGGTTGGGGTCTGGGCCTCCACAGGGCCGGTTCGAACCCCCACCCATGGGTGCCCAGCTCTCCTGGGTCCTGGGGGCTTGGAGAGACCCACGTGGGGATGGGAGGGGTCTGTGGGGCTCGGTGTGGGGAAGGGGCTGCGGCTTTGGGATGGGCACAGAAACTCTCCATGGGAAAGGCGCCTCGCCCCCCGCCCTGCACGGCCCCGGGACCGCGAGGTGTCGGATCGTGGCACCCCCAACTCAGGGCTGGGGCCGGCTGGACCCCACAGTAACCTCAAGACTACAGCTCCCATCATGCCCCGCCGCACCGAGGCGGAAGTGCCGCGAGCCCCTCTACATCCCGTCGGACACTGCTGCACCGAGGCGGAAGTGACGCGTTCCTCCCAGCTCCCATCACGCACCGCTGTACCGTGGCGGAAGCGGCTTGCGACTCCCGCTCCCATCACACCCCGCCGCATCGAGGCGGAAGTGCTGCTCCCAGCAGGCCGCGCCCGGGCGGCGCTTCCCGGCGTGCCCCGCGGGTAACGGTCGCGGCGGGCGGATATCCGGCGCCGCCTGCGGGAGCCGCCCCGGCTGAGGGAGAGGCGCGGTTCGGCTCCGCTCCGGTCCTTCTCTTCTCGCTCCGTTCCTGCCCGGTCCCGGCCCGGCGGCCGCCGCCCCGCCGCCGCCATGGGCTGCACGCTGAGCGCCGAGGACAAAGCGGCGGTGGAACGGAGCAAAATGATCGACCGCAACTTACGGGAGGACGGCGAGAAGGCGGCCAAGGAGGTGAAGCTGCTGCTGCTGGGTGAGGAGCGGCCGGGCCGGGCGGGCCGCGGGGAGATCCGAGACGGCGCCGCGGGGTCCGAGCGATTCGCGGCCCTTCGGAATCCCGGGCAGCGCCGTGCGGCCGTGTGGCAGCGCTGCTCGGAGCGGCGTTTCGAGGCGCGGCCGTTCCCGGGCTGTGGGCCGCCGTTCCCCGTTGCTGTGCTCGGCCCGGCCCCGCTGCCCCGCACGGCCGCTCCCGGTGCGCTGTTCGCCAGCGGAGCGACGGGCGCGGCGTGCCCCGTTCTGCTTAATGGCACTTCTGCTTTCCCAGCGCCGCTCCTCCCGTCAGCGCTGCGTTTCCCCGTTCGTCGCGTTCTCTCCTGGGGGTTTTGCGGTGGTCGGCGCAGCGCTTTGTTCTCGGGGGCTTCGCTCCGTTTCGAACGACGCCCGCGTGTTGTCAGGGCAGAGCAGCACTGGTTTGGTGTCTGCAGGTCCGGTTGTTTCCTCGGGGCCGTTTGGGGGCTGTCCGACCTCGTCAGCGGGTGGTGGAGGTGAGGGGGCAGCCAGGAGGCAGACGGAGATCCATGAACACAGAGCTCAGGTGGGGCTTGGGAGGCGCAGCGGCACGGCAGGGCGCTTTGGGCCCCGGCTGCCTTTGAAAACACCTCTGCTGTGCTTTTTGGGTTACTCACAGGAGCTCTATGGAGTAATGGGACGCAGTGTGACACCGGAGCAGGGCTCTGTATTGCGTTTCTCTTAAGGAGCAGCCGCTCGGATCAGGTTCACACCTGGCCCGTGTTCTCAAGCCAGCTTTCAATCCTTCCGCTCAGTTTTATGGCCATCCAAGGCCTGGCGCTCCCCTAACATGTGAGCGAAGCAGGGCAGCTGACGGCTACAGGAACAAACAGCCTTCAGTGCCACAGCACGGAGCGGATGGAAAAGTTCCTGAGCTTTTTCCATTGTTTGAGCAAGCGTTTTTCTTGGGGCCGCGGTGCTGAGATGCCCTGGATAAGCAGTGTCTCGTGTCATTAAGTTGTTGTTGGAGCCCATGCGGCGGTTTATGTAACCAGAGCAGTGCTCTCACTGTTGTGCTGATGCAGTGAAGTCGAGCAGAAACGTATTTCTTTAGAGCGAAACTTTGGGCACCACCCGGAGCTGCGGCCTCGTTTGGGCTGAGCAGAGCGATGGAGGGGAAGGGAGGAGGTGAGGGCAGTGCTTACACACAGTGCTGAGAGCTGTGTGTGTGGGCAGGGCTGCCTGGAGCCCATTCTGAGCCCTGAACGCAGCCTGCTTTCTCTGTTTGCCCCCGGGCCAACGCGGCTCTGCAGGCAGCAGCACGTCGGTGTCGGTGTGGGAAGCTGCGGGGTTTTCCAGCTGGGATGAGCAGGGAACGGAGCACAGCTGCTCCCCTTGGTGCTGTCCTGCACCCTGTCCTGTGTGCCATGTGGAGGCACGTGGTGCAGCAGGTGGCCGGGTTTGGGCGCTCGTGCCGTTATCCCAAAGGGACCGAAGAATGAAAACCCAGCAGTTCTGCTCACGTAGCTTTAATCTGCAGCACTGCCCGAGCAAACAGCAAACTCGGCTGCTGGCTCCCTCTGCTCCTCCTGAAGCCCCTCCTGCCCTTCGTTCCCTGCTCACCACGAGCTGCTCTGTGCTGTGCTGTCACCTTTTGTTCCCTGCAGCCGATGCTGGCTCTGCTTTCGTGTTTTCTCAGTTGCTGTTTGTGTCTCCTTCCCTCCCCGCTGCGTCGGGATCGGCCGCACAAACAGCGAAGCTGAGAGCTGGGGGTTGATGTCCTGCAGCTCCGCTTTGGGCTCCATAGGAACCCAAATGCTGCCACCTCCATCAGCATCCCCTGCTGTCAGCATTGCTGCTCTGTGTAACGGGGCCACGTTTGAGCTTTGATTTGGTTCTGGCCGTGGTTTGTTGGGCTGTTAAAACAAAAACAAAGCAGATGGCAAAAGTTGGAGGGGTTCACGTGGCTCGGTGGTGGCTGCCGAGTGCAGGCAGCCCCAAAGCGCGTGGGGCTGGGGAGGAGAAGGGAAGGAACGAAGCGAGCGCGGCTCAGTGAGCTGTGTGAGCCGCCTGGTGGAGCCGTGGCTCGATGACCTCCGGTAGCATTTTGTCGCCCAGCTGCTGGGGGCTCAGTGCGGGCTGGGGGGCGAGGAGGGCTGTGGTTGTGCTGCTGGAACCACGGGGGTGGGGGGAAGCCGCACCAGTCTGCAGCTTCCCCTACAACAGCAGGGAGGTGCCGTGCGGGGTCTGCGCTCCTGCCAGGGCTGTGGGCTTTGTTTGGGTGAAGGGATCGGCGCCCTCCGGCTCCTGCACGCGGTGGGGGGGGGTTCAGCTTTCAGTGTTTCCTGTTCTGGTTCCCTGCTTGTGTTTCTCCAGCAGCCCTAAAGAGGGACGTGCTTTGTGTGCTGTTTGTCTCCTCCTTAAGGCGTGAAGGGGAGGAGGCAAACCGAAACGGAATGTCGCTGTTCTTAGAAGCTGAATGCTTTGCTTTCCAGACACGGCAGCGTTTTGTCCCGATGGGCTCCAACGCGGTGACACCTCAAGCCTCAGCTGAAGGCAGAGGGGTTTGAAATGGCACCGTGTGCTTGGAGCAGCATCCCTGCTGTCTGTGCTGTCACCGAGGGGATGGCTGAACCCAAAGCCAGAGCAGAGCAGTGGGCACTGGCAGGACTTTGCCTGCAGGAGGGGGGCCGTGTGTCCCCAAAGGAGCAGAGCCTTCTGCTGTGCCGTGTTTGGGGGCTGGAGGTGACCCAGCAGTGTGTGCTCTGTGTCTGACGCCCTGCCAGGCCTCACATCGGCTCTCTGTGATCACTGAGAGCTGTCAAAACATGGCTCTGCTTGTTTGCATTGCTCAGAGGAAACGCTCCTTCAGCATCAAAGTGACCTTGTGGGACCATGGGAAGCTTTGTGTCATTGAATAGGGCAGAAGGAATCCTGGTCAGCACCTGGGATGCGCCGGGGGAGCTGGCAGTGCCCTCAGTCAGTGCCAGGCAGCCGTGGCCCCTTCCCAGGGCTCAGTTTGGCCCAGCTCAGCGCTCAATGGGCCGTTTGTGCTGGCTGTTGTGTCGCTGCACAGACAGCAGGGCTGCGTCCCCATGTCAGCTATGGGGAGAACCAGGGGTGAGGACGCATCGCTGCCCTTCTTTCCTGCGTGTCTGACGACCTTAAAGGAGCTCCTTCTCCCTGTGCTGGTTGTGGGGCAGCTCTGTGTCACCGCACTGTGTGTGAGTGAGTCCTGGTCCTGAGTCACAGCCACCAAATGCAGCTCAGCATCGTCCTTCAGTGCCTGCAGCACAGCCAGCCCTGGGGCCGAGCCCCGCAGCTGCAAACCCTGCGCTCTGCAGTTCAGTGGGACGCAGGAAAATGGGTGGCAGGAGCTCCTGGCTCTGCAGGTGGGAGCTCAGGAGCTGTGCTGAGGCCTGGCAGCCAGCCTGGGTGCTGGGAAATGGCAGAGGGTGGAAGCTGGGAAGCAGCACGGCGTGCCCTGCTGCTGTGGTGGGGCTGGGAGCTGCCGTGCGGTTGCAGCAGGAAGCCGGGCTCTGCTCGTCCTGCTGCTGACTCAAGCAGCTGAGTTGCTCTGCAGGCCTGGACAGGTTCTGTTCTCTGTGTTGTGCTGCTGCTTTGGGAGTGGACGAGGGGCCTTGCCAACCCATTGTGGCACAATGTTCCTCCTGTGACACAGTAACACATTTCTGGGCTTTAGTATCTTAAGCTGCTCCACCTGGGTCACCGACAGCAGTTGGTGCGGCTCTGCTTCCTGCTCTGAATCGGGCTCTCTTTGAACGCCCCGAGAGCTGTGGCTGCACTCAGCTGCTCAATGGGGGCTTTGCTTCCGTGTCTCTCTGTCAGAGAAACCTGCACCCCAGTTTTCTTAGAGGCATTCCCTGCTCTCCCTGCCCTGCTGCACGGTTGGCAATGTGCTCTGGGAGCTCCTCACTCCTTTGGGGCAGGTGAACGCTCACTTCTGTAAGTGAAACAGATGGCAGCCAGGCGCCCCAACCCTGCAGCCCCCCCAGCTGGGAGCACAGGGGGGCAGCCTGCCTTCGTTCCTCCCTTCCCCTGCTTGCTAACTGCACTTGGTTTGTGCCTTTCAGGTGCTGGCGAGTCTGGCAAAAGCACCATCGTGAAGCAGATGAAGTAAGTGAGGGTGCAGGCATGGAGCCGCATTGCTGTGCATTGCTGCCCTTCTGCTTTGGCTGAGGAATGACAGCTTGGTTTTCTTCCAGGATTATTCACGAGGACGGCTACTCGGAGGAGGAATGCAAACAGTATAAAGTGGTTGTCTACAGCAATACTATCCAGTCCATCATTGCCATCATAAGAGCCATGGGAAGGCTAAAGATAGACTTTGGGGAAGTTGCCAGAGCAGTAAGTACTTCACTGATTTTTTTCCCTTCTTCTGTGCTCCAAACTGTGTTAACGAGTGCTGGGCATTGGCTGGGTTTGCCACAAGGTGCAGCCATGGGAGGCCTTTCATCATCTGCTCAATGTAAACCACAAAGGGTGCAGAGCAGAACAGAGCTGGGGCAGCTCCAGGTGGTCCTGCAGCGTGCAGGGCGCTGTGCCACATCCACACCCTGCTGTGTGAACCTGTGCAGATGTGAGGGCTCACATGAGAGCCTCACCCAGGCTCAGAGCAGAACTCTGCCGGCTCCCCAGCACCTGAAGAGCAGCGTGTGCTGATGTGGGGGCAGGCAGCAGGACCCAGCTGTGTGTGCTGCCTGGGGATGGGGTCGGTTAGGAGACGGGCTCCCTCGCCTCTCAGCTGTTGCAGCAATCCTTAAACTCATAACCAGCTCTGATTTCCTTTTTAACCCCCCTCTCCCACAGGACGATGCCCGCCAGCTGTTCGTGTTGGCTGGAAGTGCAGAGGAGGGGGTGATGACGGCCGAGCTGGCTGGAGTGATCAAGAGGCTGTGGCGGGATGCTGGGGTGCAGGCCTGCTTCAGCAGATCCAGGGAGTACCAGCTGAACGACTCTGCCTCCTAGTGAGAGACCCTTTGGGCCCCTCCATGGGCTGGGGGCGGCGGGGTGGGCAGGAATTGGGCTCTGCCTGCAGGCACAGCTTGGCTGGGAGCGATGTGAGGAGGGGGGCTGCTGCTTCTGCACCAAAGCCATTCCTGTCTCTGTTCTACAGTTTGTAACCGAAGCTGCTTGCTGCTTTTTGGCCAAAGCTGTGCGTTTGCTGCTTCGTGAACCCAGGAAGGAGGGTGGCTGTGGGGTCGGTTGTGCTTCCTGGTGGCTGCCTGAATGCTGTGCCTGGTTTGGCCAAGTTTTAAGCCTCTGAGAAATGAGTTTGGAAATGCTTTGTGAAAACCTTCAGATGAGTCACAGCTCGGTTCCCCGCAGGCTCTGTCTGCACAGAGCACATTTGCAGCTTGAAAATAAGCAAGAATACTTCTGAAACTGTAAGACCTCAGCAGAGGATGCTGAGTTTAGATGGAGGCAGGTGAGCTGACAGGAGGAGCGCTTCTGAGATCCCTGCAGGGAAGAAGCCTCAGATTCAAAGGGAGAAAAAAGAGTTGGGAATGAGAGAGCAGATTTAATAGGAAGGTGTGGGGGAGAAGAGGAAAGCTGGAGGGCTCTGTGTTGGGCTGACGTGGGGCTGCAGGGGGAAGGAGTGGGGCAGAGTCCTGCTGCTGTGTGCTGCTGCTGAGCCTTGAGCTGCAGAGGGCAGCAGGGCAGGCAGGAGGCCATCAGACTGCTCCTCAAGGCCTGGCTGTTGTTAGAGGTGTGCTCCTCAACGTCCACCTCGTGCCCCAGCCCTGGGGCTGCGCAGGGGCTGAGCCCAGCACTGACCCACGTTGTTCTGCTGTGTCAGGGTTTGCTTCTATGCGAAGCCTGCAGGAAGTTGCCTTCAATCAGCTCTGTTTTCTGAGGCTGTCACTAAGCAACGCAGCCCTTAGGAAATGCTGCAGAGTGCAGAGAGGAGCTGAGCTGCTCCTGCAGCGCCCTGCCTTGCTGAGGCTCAGAGCAGGCAATCAGCTGAGCTGCAGCCCTGAGTGCCTCATTGCTGCTGTTGCACCCTCAGCTCCTCGCAGACACTGCAGCCCTTCTGCTGCTGGTGTGGGTGCTGGCTTCTGGTGCTCCCAAGGCTGCTTCACCTCTGCTTGTCTGCAGGGCTGAGGTCTCAGGGCTGGAAGCCCTGCACCCTTTTGGTGTGGCATCACAGATGTCTCAATCTTGCCTCCCCTCCCTGCTCTCAGGCTCTGCCTGCTGCTCTGCCCCAATGCCAGGGGTAACCAGTGCTTTATAAGAACCTCTGGGAGCCATTTTTGCCTTTGAAAGTGCTCTTCTCAGCACTGAAAGGAAAAGTGACCCAGCTGTTAGGAAAGCACCGCTCAGGGTGCTGTGGAACCACTCTGTGCATGGAACAGGGAGCTGTGCTGCACTCCTACCTGGAAGCAACACTGCAGAACATTGCTGCTGCTGGCCGTGCTGCGGTGAGATGGATGGGGTGATGGCAATGGGGATGGAGCACGGATCCCAGCACCCACAGCTGCTGACCCAGGGCCTGGGAAGGCTGAGAGCAGCAGCAGGGCAGACAGGAGTCACACTGTGGGCTTTCAGTCAGCATTCTGTGCCCAGAGCCTCATTTCAGGGCATAAAGGAAAGAAAACAAAAGAACAAAATCTGCCCTTCTTGCAAGCTCGTGTTTATCATACAGTGTCAGAGCATGGGAAGGTGCTGGCTCTGTAAACATGAGGGTGCAAGGCGGGGAAGCAGTGTTGCAACCTCAGCCTACGGAGGAAGCCTGGTGGCAAAGGAGATTGCAGAAGGGCTGCAGGTTGGTTTGGGGAGCTGCTGTTGGCAGATCCTGAAGCCATGTTGTGCAGCACTGCCTGCAGACCCTCTGTGGGTGGTGAGTGCTCCAACCCACTGCAGGCTGCTTGGGTTCTGTGGTGTTCCAGCAAGTCTGGATGTAGTGGAGGGCATCTGGGGGAGGCTGTGCCTGTGTGCTCTGGGCGGCCCTGGCCTCCTGTGTGTCCTCTCAGCAGCCACCGTGGGGCAGCCCTGGCTGTCAGCTGGCCTTGCTGAGGGGTGTGAATGAACCTGCCTGCTCTTGATGCTGAATTTCCTCCTGCTGGCTCGTTTGATGCATCCTTGCCCTTTACAGCCAGCTGCTGGATTTATTGCTTTGCAGTTCCGTGCAAAAACAAACCTTGACTGCTTTGAATTGCCCCAAGAGATGGCACTCTTGGCACGGCTCCTACAGCAGCAGCACCTCCTGCACTGCCCTGCTCCCAGCACACACTGCAAGGTCGTGGGGGGGGGAGATGAGAAATTCCCCCCCCTGAGGGCAGAGCCGTGGGACCTCGTGTCTGTTGGCTGCGTTTGAGGTCTGCGCTGTGGGCAGAGCATGAATGCATTCGGTGATGACTTTCTTCTGCAGTTCATAAAAGATTCATAGCGAGGGCGCAGCCTAAAACAAAGCTTTGCCGTGGCCTTGTCTCTTCTGGTTTAGTTACCTGAACGACTTGGATAGAATATCCCAGCCGACCTACATTCCGACTCAGCAGGACGTGCTGCGCACCAGGGTGAAAACGACAGGCATTGTGGAGACACACTTCACCTTCAAGGACCTCTACTTCAAGTAAGCCAAGGGCTTGGCGTCCTGGGGGCTGCAGTGGCTTCCTGGGGGCTGGGGGGGGATGCAGACCCCCAGCAAAGCACCTCCTGAGCGCCGCTGCTCCCCGTGTGCCAGCACTGCTCTCTGGTTTGACTTTTCTTTGCCTTCTTCTGTTCTTTCCAGCTGCTTTTGTGTTGGACTCGCAGACACAGGTACTGGCTGCTTGTTTGCAGGATCAGAACAGCAACAAATAGTAAAAGGGCGCTGATTCCTGGCTGCTGAGTTTTGAGTGGAACCCCTTTCTTTGGTGTGGGAGCTGAGGCCCTGGCCTGGCTCTGGGACGTGGTGCTGCTGTGTGCACACAGGAGTGCTGTAGGGACTCCTGGCCCTCTGTGTCCCCTGCCTTGCTGGCTCCCAGCAGTGCCCCTGTCAGCTCCCTCTGCCCCATAGCAGCTGCTGGAGTGCAGCTGAGCTCCCTGCCCTTAGCACTCAGCCCTCCCTGCTGTGTGTCCCAGTCCCAGCAGGCAGCCCCAGCCCTGGATGGAGGAGCACTGTGTTGTGTTGTGGGTGAGTTTCCCTTCATCCTCTGGCCCTGTTTTCAAGCTGTTGTTGCTCCAAGCCTCTAAATAAGCATTTACTGGCTTACTTTTAGCTTGTGTTTGAAAAGAGCTCTAGCAAAACTCCGTGTGTTGCTTTTAGAACGTGGTTTGCTTGCATGCCCTTTAGGAGAACAGCAGTGCTTTGGCTTCTGTCATAACTCACAAATGGTTTCAGCAGAAGTGTTTTGCACCGTGGAGCTGTTTAACGTGGCTGCTGGTTCATCCAGGGAAGCTTTGCCTTCCATCACAACGTGCTGGGATGTGTTTCCAGCTGCAGGGCTCAGTGCTCTTTGAGAAGGCATCGCGTGTGATGGATGGGAGCTGCTGGGGGCACCAGGCTCCCTTCAGCATCACAGCCCTTCTGCTGCTCCTTCCCTGCCCTCCTGCAGGCAGGAGGTGTCTGTCATGGAGGGGTTTTGCTGCACAAAGGAAGCAGGGAGCTGCCTTCCCCCTGTGGTGGTGGTAAGGCTCAGCTGTTTGCAGTGGGCCGAGGCGGTCGAGGTGACTTGAATGTGGGTCGGTTCGAGGCCGACTTGTCAGGGATGCCATTTCCTTCCAGATGAATCCGTGCTAAGAGCAGCTGTGCTGGAATGGCAGGAGCTGAGCAAATAGCCTCTATCTGTGCAGAGATCTTCCTCTTTCCTTCTGGGAAGCAGCGGGCATTTGCCTTAAATAGAAGGGCTGGAGTTGGCAGAGCTGCTCTTGCGGCTCCCTGCTTTGACGTCGCTGCTCCTCTGGGCCTGGCTGCACAGTGCCCCTCTTGTCCCTGTGTTTGCTGCGATAACAAAACCCGTGCTTGTGATTTCTGTGGCTCTTGGATACGTGATGGATTGGAAGGCGCTGGGCAGCCCTGAGCCTCAGCAGAGCAGAGTGCTGCTGTCAGCCATGGTGCTGGGAGCTCCTGCGTCGGAGATCTGAGCTGCAGCACCTCACCTGGTTGTTTCTGTCTTTGTTTCTGTCTTTGTTTCCATACATAAAAGCATCCCTTGACCTCACGGTGTGTTTGCACTCTGCTCTCAGCAGCGTGCAGGTAGATAGCAGTGCTCCACATAAGCCTTTGTCGGGCTCAGCGTAAATGAACTGGAAGAGCTGATGTGAGTAGGTGTTTGGAGGCCAGTCAAGCAAACGGATTGTTGCTAAGGAAATGGGAGGCAGGGAACAAAACAAGCAGGGCCCCGTGAATCAGCAGCTGACAGCTGAACCTCGAGCTGTTCTGCTGGAATGGCTCTGAAGAGAATCGGAGCCCGGTGCGGTTCTGAGGGAGGGGGCTCTGGGTTGCTCCCAGGCTTTGTGCCTGGTTTGCCCTGCATCCCGCTCGTCTGCAGGCCCTTTGTGAGCCTCCCCCACCTCCCGTGTCAGGGCAGGGCTCTGTGTGGGCTCTCAGTCTGTGCTGTGCCTCTGCAGGATGTTTGATGTCGGTGGGCAGCGGTCGGAGCGCAAGAAGTGGATCCACTGCTTTGAAGGTGTCACAGCAATCATCTTCTGTGTGGCCCTCAGCGATTATGACCTCGTCTTGGCCGAGGATGAAGAAATGGTACAGCATGGGGCTTTGGGGGGGTCCCCAGCGCCTGGCCGGCGGCCCTGGAGCTGGAAGCAGGCTCAGGCTGTGCCGGGCCTGGTGCTGCGGCCTGGTCCTCGTAAAGCCTGTCTGCCCCTGAGTAACTGCACTGCTGCATCACCCTCTTCCTCCATTCTGCCTTTCAGAACCGGATGCACGAGAGCATGAAACTGTTTGACAGCATCTGTAACAACAAATGGTTCACAGACACGTCCATCATTCTTTTCCTGAACAAGAAGGACCTGTTTGAGGAGAAGATTAAGAAGAGCCCACTAACGATCTGCTACCCAGAGTACACAGGTGGGGGCCCAGAGACACAGGGGAGAGGGGGGCCCACACACACACAGGTGGGGGCACACGTGGGGCTCTCCTGTCTCCAGGCTCAGGTGGAGCCTCTGCAGTCTGTGGCTCTGTCCTGTGGCTGCAGCTCTGTCTGTGGGGCGCATGCTGGCAGCCCAGCCCCTGTCTGTTCACCCAGGAGATGCAGTGATGCACAGCCTGTGGCTGCTGATCCCTTCTGGGTCTCCTGGCTGTGAGATGTGTGCTGCTGGCACCTCACCGAGCTGAGATCAGCGGCTGGGAGCAGAGCTGAGGGTTGCAGGGAAGGGTTAACGGTGGATTGGGTTTGGAGCTGGATGAGGCAGATGGCTGCGAGCCGCTTAAAAGGTCCGTGTAGAAACTGTGTGCTGTGAACTGCTGGCTGAATGCAGGCACTGATTGATCTGTGCCAGGCTCCAACACGTACGAGGAGGCGGCCGCCTACATCCAGTGTCAGTTTGAGGACCTGAACAGGAGGAAAGACACCAAGGAGATCTACACGCATTTCACCTGCGCCACCGACACCAAGAACGTGCAGTTCGTGTTCGACGCCGTGACGGACGTCATCATCAAGAACAACCTGAAGGAGTGCGGCCTCTACTGAAGGTAAAGCCGAGCGGCTGGGGCTGGGCTGGGCTGCGCTGCTCCCTCTCACCTGGCCGCTCTCCCTGCAGTTCTTCCAGAGCGCCCTTGGCAGAAGCAGACTTTGCTGCCTCGCTGGGGACGGCGGCGTGAGCGGGACCAGGGGGCTGAAAGCAGCATGCAGAATCGTCGCGTTCTTTAGCACAACCTTCTGTATTTGGGACCTTTGAGTTGGTGGGGTGTCGAGGTTGGGTCAGGGCAGGACGGCCCTGGCTGGGCTCTGCGTCGCCCTGACGTCGTTTGGATGGCGTGACCCAAACGTGTACAGCTGTTGTGGATTGAGGTGCTGGGTTCCAGGCCTTCCATATGTAGCTTTCTCTCTTTCTTTGGTTACCAAACCACCACTAGTCTGTTTTTAAGGTGTTTTGTTTCGTTATTATTATTGTTTTTCCCATTGAGAAAACCGTAACTTTACTAAACTGCCTTTCTTTCTTTGCAGAAGATTCTTGTTTTAAACAAAATAAAAACCAACAGAAACTATCACTGATCTATGCACACGTGAGCAGGCCGTGCCCAAGCGCTCCTCTTAGCAGGACCTCTCTGTTTTTAACACTTGGTATTTCTGCCCTGTCTCCCAGGCCCCGCTGCTGTGGCCACGCGTTGGCAGCGCATGGTGAGGGCAGGAGCAGTGCTGATGATGGCAGTGCTGTCGGTGGGCAGGCTGAGCTCTGTGCTGCTGGAGGCCGATGGCCCACGGCCTTTTGGTGCGGGGTCTGTGTGCACAGCATGCCTTTACTCTATGTGGTGCCAAATCCCCCTTTGCCATCGTTTTCCCCATAGTGACGTTCGTACCCCCGTCGCTCCGTTCCTTTGCTGAAGCGTCACCTGGGGGCACTTTCTCCCGGGTTCTCATTGTGTACAGTTCTGATCTGTTGTAGCTGGTGGCAGTATTAAAGTGGTGAGTGAACGGTTGGGTCCTTTCCCTGCTTTGTGCCTCGTTGTGCTGCTCTGCTCATTGGCTGGGGGGCAGAGGGGGGGTTGTTGTGTCTCAAAGCCCCTGGGCTGAGGGGAGCCCTGCAGTGATGTGGGAGCAGCAGGAGGTGTGGGGGTCCTGTGCCTCCATCCTTCAGCACAGCACACACAACACATCCATTCATGCACATCTCTTTATTGCGTCGGTTTGGTTTTTTCCTAAGTGAAGCTGCGCCGATGGCTGAACAGCGAGAGCATGCAGGGCTCCTCTACAGCAGGATGGATTTATTTACAAGCAGCCAAGAGCAAATGGAGCTCTAAGCAGCGCGATGCCCAGCGCCCCAGCGCCCGTTTCCTCTTCCGCTGCGCTGAGCTCTGTGTGGGGGAGCCCAGCTGGGTGCTGCCCCAGAGGAAACGGCCGAGATGTGGGGCAGGGAGGGCAGCTGGGGCCCCTCCTGGCGTGGGCTCGGATGTGGGGGGCAGCTTATAGAAAAAACAGGGGGTTGGGGAACTTCATGTTGTCCTTTTGGCTCTGCTCAGCAGAACGGTGAGGTGGGACTGCAGCCGGCTCTTCTGAGGGGGGGAGAGAGAAGGGAAACTTCCCCATTGCTGCCAGCTCTTTGGGGCTGGGGTCGCAGCCCCCATCGTGGTACCAGGTGCCTCCCCCCCCTACCTGCTCAGAAGAGGCCGCAGTCCTTGAGGTTCTCCTTGATGATGACATCTGTGACGGCGTCGAAGACAAACTTGACGTTCTGCGTGTCTGTGGCACAGGTCATGTGGCTGTAGATCTCCTTCACGTCCTTCCTCATGTTGAGATCCAGGAATTGGGTCTTGATGTAATTCCCTGCATCTTCAAACGTGTTGGGACCTGGGCAGGGAGCAGCGGGGCTGGGGCTGGGGGCTCCCTGGAGCCATTGCTGCTCTCCGTCCTGGTGCCGCAGCCCCCCTT
The DNA here is from genome assembly GCF_023343835.1 of Lagopus muta. Lineage (NCBI taxonomy): Eukaryota > Metazoa > Chordata > Aves > Galliformes > Phasianidae > Lagopus > Lagopus muta. Next base: position 1,266,993 of record NC_064456.1, read on the forward strand.
CCCCATCTCCCCCCCATCGCTCACCATCGTACTCAGGGAAGCAGATGCTGAGATGCACCTTCTTGATCTTCTCCTCGAAGAGGTCCTTCTTGTTGAGGAACAGGATGATGGACGTGGCGGCGAAGAACTTGTGGTTGCATATACTGTTGAAGAGGTGCAGGGATTCGTGCATGCGGTTCTGCCAGCGAAAAGGGGACAAGCGTGGGGCTGTGGGCAGCACTTCCCAAAGCAGCCCTGCTGTGAGGAAATGCACTTTCCTGGCCCTGCAGCCCCCGGTCCCACATCCCCACTGCAGTTTCCCCCCCGTCCCTCACTCACCACCTCATCATCCTCCACCAGCACCATGTCGTAGGCGCTCAGCGCCCCGCAGAAGATGATGCACGTCACCCCTTCAAAGCAGTGGATCCATTTCTTGCGCTCTGATCTCTGCCCCCCGACGTCAAACATCCTAAAGGGGAGGGGGGCAGACATAGGGGCAGGCTGTCAGCTGTGTCACCTCCCTTGTGGCCGCCAGGGGGGAGGTGACATCTGCTGCTACGTGGGTTGGTGGCCCCGGGCTCGTTGCCCTCCCCCCGCACCTGAAGTTGAGGTCCTTAACGGAGAACTTGGTCTCGATGATGCCGGTGGTTTTCACGCGGGAGCGCAGCACGTCCTGCTCGTTGGGGAGGTAACCGGGGGCCGTGATGCGGTCCAGCTGGTTCAGGTAGCTGCAGGGACAGCCGTGTGCCGGGGGGGTCGCTGCGCTCCCCAGGGTTATTTGGGGGAGGGGGGGGGGGGTCGGGGCGGTGCTCACTATGCGGCCGAGTCGTTGAGCTGATACTCGGCAGCCCGGTCGAAGCACGCCTGCACGCCGCCGTCCTTCCACAGCTTCTTAATGCAGTCCACCAGCTCCGGGGGCATCGTGCCCTCCTCGATGGAGTCCGCCAGGTTGAAGAGCTGCCTCCCGTCGTCCTGCGGGGACGCGCTGCCCTTCAACACCTCGTCCCCTCCCCACCGCCGGCCGCCTCCCCCTCTGCCCCTCACCCACCGCCCGTCCCGACTCGGCGTAGTCGATGCCCAGCGTGCTCATGGCGCGGATGATGGCCAGGATGGACTGCAGGATGTTCCCGTAGATGACGGCTTTGAACTCCATGCATTCCTCAGGTGTGTATCCATCCTGGTGGATGATCCTGGGGGGGGGGACGTTGGCCGTACCGTCAGGCTGCTCCCTGCCTCCCCAGCACAGCCCTGTTCTGCTCTGGGGGCGCCGGGCGGCAGGGAGACCCCGACCCCACAGCGCCCCGCAATGGGGGGAAGCATCTGGCCGGCAAGGACGCGGCCCCACTCACTTCATCTGCTTCACGATGGTGCTCTTCCCCGATTCTCCAGCCCCTGTGGAAAGAGTGGGGGACACCTCAGCCAGGAGGGACCCCCGCCATGGGTGCTGCAGGGACTCCCATGGGGCTGGGCGCCCACCGTGGTGGTGTGGGGCTCCGATGCTGTAAGCAGCTTAGGGCAGCACGGGAAGCTGCTTAGAATTAGGGCGCTAATCGCCTTCACCCTGTGCCCCCCGCCCCCCAGCTCTGCCACCGCTGCCACTTGCTGCCCCCCGGCCCTGTGCTGGGGGGGGGGGGTCCCTTCCTGTGCCCATGGAGAGATGCTGTGGTCCCACCCCCCGCAGGTGTCACCGCTCCATTCCCTGTGCCCACGTTGTCCCTTTGGTCCCCAGCACCCGTCTGTGTGCCACAGGGCTGGGGGGGCACCCAGCTCATAAGGAGGGGATGGGGATGGAGATGGGGTGGGGATGGGACACAGGAGAAAGAAGGTTGGGATGGGGTGGAGTGCGATGAGGATGAAGTGAGGGTGGGATGGAGATGGGGATGGGGATGGGATGGGGGCTGTGTGTCCTCCTATGGGACCCCCAGGGCACCTTTCTCCCCATGCCTCCCCACTCCCCATTACTCCTCCATGCCCATCCCCACCCTCAGCAGGATCCCAGTGCCGCACATGGAGCCACAGGAACAATCCCCATACCCTCCCCGTTCCCAAGCACAAAGAATAAAGACATGGGGACAATTTCACGTCCCCCCAGGGTCCCCCCCCCCCCCTTCCACCCTACCGAGCAGCAGCAGCTTCACCGTCTTCGCCTCCTTATCCGCATCCTCCTGCAGCTTCTTCTCCAACTCCTTGGACCTCTTGGCCATCTCCTTGTCCTCGGCGCTCGCCCCGCTCCCCATCTCCTCGTCCTCCTCTGCCAAAGCTTCGAGCTCCTCCAGGTCCCCGCGCTCTTCCAGGTCTCCTCGGGTTGGGTGCACGCACCCCTGGGGATGCGGGCAGAGAAACACTTTTAGGGGGGGAACCCAAAAAGGCCGCACCGGAGCGCTGGGCTGGCTGCTTGCGGCCCGGCTGCCCCCCGCGTTCTCCCTTAATTCCCCATGGATAAACCCGATTTCTGGGGCCCGGAGGGATTTGGGGGGGCTTTATTTATCGCTCCCCACGTGACCTGTGGAAATCCAATTAGCCCAAGATGGCAAAGATTAGGGGCTGGGGGGGGGGGGGCTGTATGGTGGGAAGATGGGCGCAGGGCGTTATGTAAGGATGGGGGCCTGAAACCCCACGGGAGATGGGAAACCCCCGGGGCTGTGGGGTGCCGGCACTGAGGGCTGTGGGGTTTGTATAGGGATGGGCTCAGCCCCATTCGTGTCCATTGCCCCCCCCCCGGTGGGGTCGTGGGGTTCCTCGTGCTGGTAAATGGAGCTAATTAGTGCGAGCCGCTAACGAGCGCCCATAATCTGCGCTGCTGCGCCGCTCGCCTCCCGCTGCATAAGCTCTTTATGGGTGCTCAGCCTTCCTCCCCCCACCCCACTCCTCCTCCCCCCCCCCATCCCTGTCCCCACCCCACATTTCTGGGTGTCACCAAAGGGGGGGGGGGGGGGGCCGCACACCCTGCTGCCCCCCCGCGTCCCCACAGCGGTGGCCGTGAGCCCCTCTGCACCCCACAGCACCGCCGCCTGGGTGCCATCCCCCCCCCCCCCCCCGACCCCCCTCCTGCACTGCTGACAAAGGGCGGCCGTCCCTCGCCGTCCCCGCGGCCACAACGCCTCTAATGAACGCGGCGCTAATGAAGGGGGGCCCAATTAAAATACCATCGCCAAGGGCTGGGACTGCGCCCGGACGTCACGCAGCGCTCAGCCCGGGGTCGTCCTCAACCCCCCCCCCGCCCCCTCTCTCCCCAATGTCCCCCTAAGGGCACTGCGCCCCCCCCCAGCATGGCGAGACCGGACGGCTAAAAATCCTCCCCTAAAAATACCGCATCCTCCAGCGCCGGGCTGGGGGCTCTCAGCCCCTTTTGTGCCCGTCCCGTCCGGAGCGGTGGCGCAGGTAGGGGGCACGCGGGGACCGAGGGGGGGGGGGGGAGACAACAGGCGGTGACACCCCCAGAGCGCGGCCCCCGGCTGTTGGAGTGCGGTTGCCCTGTGGGGGGGTCCGGCGGGGGGGGCACAAAGGGGTCTGAGGAGGCACTGATGCTGTTTTTGGGGTGGGGGGCGTCCCTTGTTTGGGGGAGGCACAGCGCTGGAGGGGATGGTGCTGTGTTTTGGGTGGGGGGGGCCAATGCCGTAACTCCTGAACGGGGGGCACAGTGCTGCTGGAGGTGCCAATGGGGGGGAGGGGGTCACTTTTGGGGGAGAGGGGCTGCTAGCTCAATCTCTAAGCCCCCCCTCCCTCCAGCAGGGTGTGGGGGTGATGCTGGGGTTGGGGTCCTGTCCTGAAGGGGGGGGGGGGGGGGGGCAGGGATGAGGTTTCCCCTCCTGTGGGGCTTTGGAGCCCGTCCGTGGGGTCCTGCATGTGGGGGGGGGCAGCGATGCTCATCTCGAGGAGGTGCTGCCCCGTCTGGGGGTGGTTGATGGGGCCGGGGGGGGCACTGCGCTCTGGGGCTCTGCTGCTACCGGAGGCATCGATGCTATTTTTTGGAGGGGGGGTTCGACACCGAATCTCTCTGGGGGCGGAGCGGCGCTGCTGGAGGAACCGACGCCACTTTGGCAGAAGGGGGGGTGGGCAATAGCAGCACCCCCCGTCCCGGGGCTTCACACCGCTCGGCTGGGGGCAGCACCGATCCCCATCCTCCATGGCTTCTCGCCCCGCCCCTCGGTGCGGCCGCGCGTTCCGGCAGCCTTCATCCCTCCTCCTCCTCCTCTTCCTCCTCCCCCCCGCCCCATCCTCTTCCTCGGTCGCTTCCGGGCTCTCCCTCCGCCGGGGACTTTGCTCGGGCTCCGCTTCCCGCATCAATCATCAACCCGGGGGGGAGGGACCGCCGCCATTCCCGGCCCCCCCCCCCCCCCAACCCCCCTGCACCGTCCCCGCAGCGCTATGGCCGCCCCGGCCCACTTCCCCTTCAAGAAGCGGGGCAGCCTGCAAGCGGCCGGCCCTGCAGGTGAGCCCCCCCGGCCCGTAATGCTGTGCCTGCGGTGGGGGGGGGAAGCGGCTGGGGGGGGACGGACGGACGTGCGTGGGGTTCGGGTGAGCGGTGCGGGGCTGCGCTGCTCCTGGGGGGCTTGGGGGGGGGCGGTCCCGGTGTTGCGTCCCTTCCCATCCCTTCCCATCCCTTCCCATCCCATCCCTCCCCATCTCCCCCCCTCCGTTCGGGCAGTGAGGGGTGGGTGTGGGGGGGGCTCTGCGGCTGTGCTGTGGCGCAGCGCTGTGTGCGTTGTGGGGGGGGAAGGAGGAAGGAGGAAGAGGAGGAGGAGGAGGAAGGCTGCGCTGGCACATACGCGGGGCTGTGCCCCCCCCCGTTCCCCCCTCAGTGCTGCGGATGGGGTCGGGGGGTTTCCCCGTGGCAGCTCGAGTGAGCTGTGACATGGGCACCTTCGGCGGTGCCGTGGGGGGGTCCCACAGCTGCCCCCCGCTGTCACTGCCATTGCTTTAACATCCCCCCCCTTATGGTGAGCGGGGGGGGGGGGGAGATGGCGCTGCCTCTGTGTGCCCCCGATGCTGTGGGATGCGGATCCCAGGGGGCTGTGGAGGGGCTGCAGACCCCCCGGACCCCCCCGGGGGCTCACACGCTGTCTGTGCCTGCAGAGGTGAGGGGGGGCTCCCGGCCGTTGCAGTCGGCTCGTTCCCTGCCCGGCACCCCGCACTGCCTCAAGCATTTCCCAGTCGATCTGCGCACCTCCATGGACGGCAAATACAAAGAGATCGCCGAGGTGAGTCATCCCTGCACCGAGTCGGCCGGGTCTCAGCTTCTGGAAGGCGGGGGGGGGGCGTTGGATATGGGGGGGCTCAGCTGCCTCCTGATCCCCAGTTTGCCTCCCTGTGCCCGTGGTGGCAGCGTGGTGCCGCCGTGCTCTGCAATGAGTTGGGGGTTGGAAGGAGGGCGATGGCGGCGGGCTGAGGACGGACGCAGCTCGTGACACGGTGGCCACGCAGGAGCTGTTCTGCCGCTCGCTGGCCGAGAGCGAAATGCGGACGGCGCCGTATGAGTTCCCTGAAGAAAGCCCCATCGAGCAGCTGGAGGAGCGGCGGCAGCGCCTGGAGCGCCAGATCAGCCAGGATGTCAAGTAAGGGGGCGGCCCCCCGTCCCCCCCCCATCCCGTGGGTGTCCCCCCCTCCTGGGGACGGCCGCCGTCACCCCGGGGCTGTCCGTCCTCTGTGCCCGCTCTGTCCTCTCCCGTGGGTGTCACGCTTGCTGTCTGATTTCCTGGTTTATCTGGGCTCTGTCCGTTCCTGTGGGGCATTAACGGGGTGTTTTCTCTCCCCCCACCCCCCCCCCACCCCCCCCACATCCCCTCTCTCCTCCCGACGTCCCCAGACTTGAGCCCGACATTTTGCTCAGAGCCAAACAGGACTTCCTGAAAGTTGACAGTGCCGCCGACTTACAGTGAGTGTCCGGCGCGGTGACACCGGGGCTCAGGGACCCCCCCAGCCCCCCAACCCCCCAGCAGCCCCAACACAGAGCCAAGAGCTGCCCCCCGCCCTGTGTCCACGCTGGCACTGAAGGGGTTCACGCACCGTGGGCAGGAGGTGTAGGGATGGGATTTTGGGGTGATGGGGGCAATGGGCGCAGCGTGGCCCTGCCCCCCCCCCCCTTCTCCCCCCAGCACTGCGTGTCCCCTCCCTCCTGTCTCTGCTTGGGGCTGTCTGTGTCACGAGTCGTTTCGTTCTCTGTCCCACCACCACTTCTCGTTGTGCTCTGTGGGGTCGGGGGATGCATCCATGCATTGGGGCCGGGGTGGGGGGGCACAGCGGGGTTGGGGACGCCCCCAGCCTCCCCCCCATCCCTGGGGGGGGGGGGTCCCAGCCCTGTGCTGACGGCTGCGCCCCCCAGGCTCCTCAAGGAGCAGCACGAGGACCGCGTGGATCACATCCCCAAGGACCGCGAGGCGCTGCTGGAGCGCGAGTTCCAACGCGTCACCATCTCTGGGGAGGAGAAGTGTGGGGTGAGAACCCCCCCCATAACGAGTTGGGCCCCACAGGTGATTTTTTTTGTGTGTGGGGGGGGATGAAACCCCCATTCCTTCTTGATTTCCCACCTCAGGTGCCCTTCACCGACCTGCTGGACGCGGCCAAGAGCGTGGTGAAGGCGCTGTTCCTGCGTGAGAAATACATGGGGCTGTCCCTGCAGAGCTTCTGCAAGACCACCGCCCGCTTCCTGCAGGAGCTCTCCGAGAAGCCCCTGGAGACCCGCAGCTACGAGGAGGTGCCCGAGACCCCCGTGGCTGCCGGTGAGTGGGGGGCAGAGGGGTCCCAGTGCCAGCTGTGGGGTTCCTCTCGCTGAGTTCCGTGGTTCTGTGTGCTTTTGGGGTCTCTCCTTGCTGCAGATGCTGCCGTGCACCCCCCGTTTGCAGAGCAGCACCCCTATGAGAAGTGGGACCCGCAGAGCATGCCAGCCGACCTGGGCTTTGGGTTGAAGATGGTGGATGGCGTGGTGCATGTTTACACCAAGCAGGACCTCACTGACAAGTAGGGGGGTGCCGCAAAGGGTGCGGTGGGCGGTGGGAGATGTGGGGATGTAAGAACCTCTATCCCCCCCCCCAGGAGCACAGAGCTGGACCTGCCCTACCCCGACCTGCAGGAGTTCATCGCCGACATGAATTTCCTGATGGCTCTGATCATCAACGGGCCCATGTGAGGAGCAAGGGGGGGGAAGGGGGGGCACCATGGGGGGACGTTGCTGGTGGCTTTGGTTGTGATGTGCGGCGCCAGCTTCTATCCCACGTCCTCACCTCCATCCTGGGGTCGTTGTGGATGCGCCCTGCTGTGCGCCCACCTTTGGGGAGGGATGTTCTCCCTTCTCTCCCCACACTGACCGCCCTCTCCCCGCTCCCCCCCCCCCCTCCCTGGGCAGCAAATCCTTTTGCTACCGCCGCCTGCAGTACCTGAGCTCCAAGTTCCAGATGCACGTGCTGCTCAACGAGATGAAGGAGCTGGCAGCCCAGAAGAAGGTGCCCCACCGCGACTTCTACAACATCCGCAAGGTACTGCAGGGCTGTGCTGGGGGGCGCATGGGGGGGCTTTGAGACCTGAGCACCCGCTGTGCTTCCCAGGTGGACACTCACATCCACGCCTCGTCCTGCATGAACCAGAAGCACCTCCTGCGCTTCATCAAGAGGGCCATGAAGAAGCACCTGGACGAGATCGTCCACGTGGAGAAAGGCAAGGAGCAGACGCTCAAGGAGGTCTTTGAGACCATGAATCTCACCGCCTACGACCTCAGCGTGGACACTCTGGACGTCCACGCGGTACGGGGCCGTCCCCACAGCTTGGGGATGAGTGGGGCCTTCAGCTCAGCCCTGGCCGTGGGGGGAAGCCTTCTTCTCCAGGGCCGTAGAGTGGTGGGAGATCTTCCTCTCTGCCCCATGGTGGTGGGGTGCCAGGAGGGCTTCTTCTGCAGGGTCATCCTACAGTGGTGGGATGGTGGGATGGCATCTGCAGTGCCAGCGCAGGGTGGTGGGAGATCATCATCTCTGGGTCCATCCCACGGTGGTGCTGGGAGGTGGGATCTGCTCCGGGCTGTGCTGCAGTGCTGGGAGCTGAAAGCCCTGCATGTGGGCCCTGTGTGTGTTGGAGGGGGGGGGGTCTCACGTTGTTGCCCCCATTCCAGGACCGCAACACTTTCCACCGCTTTGACAAATTCAATGCTAAGTACAACCCCATCGGGGAGTCCATCCTGAGGGAGATCTTCATCAAGACGGACAACCGCGTCTCGGGGAAATACTTTGCACACATCATCAAGGTGAGCCCCACGGTGCCGCCGCCATCCCTGCGCTGCCGCTGTGGCTGATGCTCTCTGTTCCCTCCTGCGGCAGGAGGTGATGGCAGACCTGGAGGAGAGCAAGTACCAGAACGCCGAGCTGCGCCTCTCCATCTACGGCCGCTCTCGTGACGAGTGGGACAAGCTGGCCTGCTGGGCCGTCAACCACCGCGTCCACTCCAACAACGTCCGCTGGCTGGTGCAGGTGCCCCGGCTCTTGTGAGTGCCCCAGCCCCGGGGCTTTGGGTCCTGGTGGTGCTGGGGGTCCCGGTCTTATGGGGGGGGTTTGGGGGCTGGGTGAGATGGGACGCGGCGCCGGGCTCTAAGCGTTGTCCATCCACCGCTCAGCGATGTTTACCGGACCAAGAAGCAGCTGGCCAACTTCCAGGAGATGCTGGAGAACATCTTCCTGCCCCTCTATGAGGCCACCATCCATCCTGCCCGGCACCCCGAGCTGCACCTCTTCCTGGAGCACGTGAGCGCTGCGCCCCGACCCCACCGCCTGCCATCCTCACGGCTGGGCCAATGCCTCCCCCCCCCTTATGGCCGTGTGGGTCCTGGTGTGGGGGCTGACCATCCCACTTGGCCTTGGACCCCCAGGTGGACGGTCTTCGACAGCGTGGACGACGAATCCAAACCGGAGCATCACATCTTCAACCTGGACAGCCCTCTGCCGGGGGAACTGGGTGGAGGAGGACAACCCGCCCTATTCCTACTACCTGTACTACATGTACGCCAACATGACGGTGCTCAACCCACCTCCGCAGGTGAGGGCGCATGGATCCCACGGCCCCAGGGGGGGGAGGTGGGGGGTGTCGGGGTCAGGGACCCACAGCTGTCCCCACACGCAGGAAGCGGGCTTCCATACCTTCGTGCTGCGCCCGCACTGCGGTGAGGCCGGCCCCATCCATCACCTCGTGTCGGGCTTCATGGTGTCGGAGAACATCTCTCATGGCTTGCTGCTGCGCAAGGTGAGCGGGGCCGGGGGGCTCGGCCGGGGGGTCTCAGTGCAGCCCTGGACCCCCCCTCACCCTGCCGTGCCCCCCAGGCCACCGTGCTGCAGTACCTGTACTACCTGGCGCAGATCGGCATCGCCATGTCGCCGCTGAGCAACAACAGCCTCTTCCTCAGCTACCACCGCAACCCCCTGCCCGAGTACCTCTCACGGGGGCTCATGGTCTCCCTCTCCACCGATGATCCCCTCCAGTTCCACTTCACCAAGGTGAGGCGGGTGGGGGGAGGGTCTGCGGGTCACCAAGCCCTCCTTACCATGAATGGCTTGGGGCAGCCACCGGGGCGGATGGAGGAGGGGGCGGTGGGGGCCGTGGGGTTGCTGGTGGCCATGGGGAGGGGATGGGGGTCAGCAGTGGCTGTGGGGATGGGGTCGGTGAGGGCTGGTGAGATCAGTGGTGGCTGTGGGGAAGGAGTTGGTGGCCGTGTCCTTTGGGGTGGGGTCACAGATGGCTATGGGGTTGGTAGTGGCCATGGGGCTGGGGGTCAGTGATGGCTGTGGGCTTGGTGGTGGCCATGGGGAGTGGAATGGAGTCAGTGGTGGCTGTGGGGATGGGGTCGGTGATGGCTGTGGGGAAAGAGTTGGTGACCAGGACCTTTGGGGTGGGGTCACTGATGGCTATGGGGATGGTGGTGCCCGTGGGGAGGGGATGGAGTCAGTGATGGCTGTGGTGGTGGCCACAGGGATGGGATGGGCTGGGTGGTGGCCATGGGGATGGAGTCAGTGGTGGCTGTGGGGAAGGAGTTGGGTGGCCGTGTCCTTTGGGTTGGGTCACTGATGGCCATGGGGTTGGTAGTGGCCATGGGCTGGGTCACTGATGGCTGTGGGGGCTGGGGTCGGTGATGGCTGTGGGGTGGGTGGTGGCCATGGAATGGAGTCAGCGGTGGCTGATAGGACAGACTTGGCCATGGCCCAGAACAAGAAGGAGCCACCAAGCTGTGGAGGATTCAGGAGATCCAGAGGGAATGGGGGGAGAACCTTCGGACCCCCCTCCCCATATGGGGGGAGGTGATGGGGGGCTGCTAAGGCCGCATTCCCCCCCCCCCCCAGGAGCCGCTGATGGAGGAGTACAGCATCGCCCGCCACGCAGGTGTGGAAGCTGAGCTCCTGCGACATGTGCGAGTTGGCCCGCAACAGCGTCCTCATGAGCGGCTTCTCCCATAAGGTAACCACCCCCCAACCGGGGACCCTCCAGGTGGCTGCACGTCCCCCCCCCCCCCCCTGCATCCCTCTGCTTCTCTCTGCCCCCAGGTGAAGAGCTACTGGCTGGGCCCCCACTACCTGAAAGAGGGGCCGGAAGGGAACGACATCCGGCGCACCAACGTCCCCGACATCCGCGTTGGGTATCGCTTCGAGACGCTGTGCCAGGAGCTGACGCTCATCACGCAGGCGGTGCAGAGCGCCGAGCTGGAGCCCATCCAGGAGGAGGAAGCGCTGCCTGTCACCCCCCCCCACCCCCACCCACTGACCCCGGCCCCATTGCCGCCCCCCGGGGCTCCGTCCCCCCCCCCTCCCCCTTGCTGCCCTCTTTTCTTCTGCCTCCTTTCTTCTTTTCGTTGTTGTTGGGGTGTTTTTTTTGTATTATTATTATTCGTTTTTTGGTCGTTTTTCATCGCTTTTTCCCCTATCTGTGTTACGGCCCCATGGGGGGGGGGGGGGGGGGTTGGCGTTGCGATGGGCGCTGCGGGGGGGGGGTCCTGGTGTCACTTCCTGCACAGTGAGGCCATCATGGGGGGGGGATGCAGCCCTACCCCCCCCCCAGCACCCAGCTCTGGGTCCCAGTATTTTTATTAACCCCTCCCCCTCCCCTTTTTGCCTCTCCGTCCATTTCTCGCCCAGAGGGCCCCCCCCCCCCCCCAACCCCGTGCGTTATGGGGGGGCACATCGTGCTGGGGACCGGGGGGAGGGGGGCACAGAGAGCGATGTGGGGCCGCCCATCCCTGTGCTCCAATTTGAGGCTGGGGGGGGGGGGGGGGGGCTGCTCCCATGGCCGTGTCCCCACGTCCCCCATCCCGTCCTGTGCGCCCCCCCCCCCCCCGGAACAACAACAACAAAAAAGGAAAAAACAAAAGCAAAGCGAAGCATGGGAAATAAAGTATTTAAGTAAGAAACGGGGCGCAGTGATTCGGGGCCGGGGGGGGAGCGAAGGGCCGGATCTGCGCGGTGGGGGCGGCTCCGGTGACGCGGGGGGGGGGGTGGGAAGGAGGGTGGTTTCGCTTTGCTTTGCTGCATTTGTTCCGTCGGGTCGGTGCGGATCGGCGCTCGGCATGGTGCTGACGTTGGGTTACTGGGACATCCGTGGGGTGAGCCGGGGGGTCCCGGGGGGAGGGGGAGGTAGGTGAGGGTGGTGGGGGTATTTGGGGGAGGGGGGGACAAGCGGCGGCGGGGGGGGGGGTGGTAACGAAGTGGCTGTGCACGCAGTTGGCCAACCCCATCCGCCTGCTGCTGGAGTACACAGAGACCCCCTACCAGGAGCGGCTGTACAGACATGGGCCAGGTGAGGGGGGGCACCCCTCGTACAGCCCGTTTTTGGATGGGGGGGGCACCCAGCGCTGTTCTCCTGCTCCCCCCCCCCCCGTTCCGCCCCACGGACCTTGCTCCTGGCACAAAGCTCTTGGCACGGGCCCCCCCCCCTCCCTTTTTCCCCCCCCCCCCCTCAAATATTTTCCCACCCTGATGCAATGCGGGGGTCCCTCATGCAGCCGAGCCGAGCGATTGGAGCCGTGAGAAGGAGAAGCTGGGCCTCGACTTCCCCAATGTGAGCCGTGCTGGGGGGGCGGGGGGGGGTGAGGAGGGGAAGTGGGGGGGGGCTGCCGTGGCTCTGACCCCCCCCCCCCATTGCCCCCCAGCTGCCCTATCTCATTGACGGCAGCACCAAGCTGACCCAGAGCAACGCCATCCTGCGTTACATCGCCCGCAAACACAACATGTGTGAGTGGGGGGGGGGGGGGGGGTTGTTAGCTGGACAGGGGGGGGTCCGGGGGGGGGGTGGGGGGGGGTCTGATGCATTCCGTGTCCCATAGGTGGGGAGACAGAGGTGGAGAAGCAGCACATGGACATGTTGGAGAACCACCTGATGGATGTGCGCATGGCCTTCGCTTCGTCTCTGCTACAACCTGACTTTGTGAGTGCCCCCCCAGCCCGGAGGGGGGGTCAGTCGGTCCCCTCGGGGGTCCCTGAGGTGACTGTGGGGAGGAGGGGGGGGGGGAGATTGGGGAAGAAGCTGTGGGGTCTCCAGCGCTGGGGTTGGAATCCCATAATGGGGCGTGCAGTGGGGGGGTGCTGCTGCCTGGCCCCATGTGTTGGTAGGGGGGGTTTGTGTGGGTCTGAGGGGTGCAATGGGGGGGTCTGGGGGGGGTCCCACCTCAGCGCTGCCCCCATCCCATCATGCAGGAGAAGCTGAAGCCGGGCGTACCTGGAGCAGCTGCCAGGGAAACTGCGGGAGCTGTCGCGTTTCCTGGGCTCCCAGCCGTGGTTTGTGGGGGGCAAGGTGGGTGCTGGGGGGGGGGGGGAGTTTTGGGGGGGGGGGGTCCGGAGCTGTGCTGACCCCCGCTGCCCCCCCCCCTCAGCTCACCCTTCGTTGACTTTGTGGCCTATGATGTGCTGGAACAGCTGCGGATGTTCGCCCCCGACTGCCCCGAGCTGCAGGGCAACCTGGCACAGTTCCTGCAGCGCTTTGAGGTCAGTGGGGGCCCCAAAATCCCTGTCCCCATCTCTGTCCCCAACCCCGTCCCCATATTATCCTCCTCCATCCTCGCCCCTGTCTTCAAATGATCCCCAACCTGTCCTGGACCCCATCCATCCCAACCTATTCTGTGTCCATCCCCATCCCTGTGCCCTTTCCTGTCCTCAACCTTTTTCCCATCCATCCCCATCCCTGTCCCCATGTGTCCCCAATCTGTTCTCATCTCTGTCCCCACCTGTCTCCACCCCCAATCCCTGCCCCATCCATCTCTCCATTGTCCCCAATCCCATATCCTTCCCCTCTCCCCTTCCTGCCCCCATCCATCTCCCCCCCCCCATTCCCCTCACACCCCCCCCATCCCCATCTCTGTCTCCATCCCCCTTCCCACCCCTGTCCCAATCTCTCTCCCATACCATCTTTCCATTCCCATTGCTGTCTTTGTCCCCATCCCTGTCCCTGCTCAGTCCCCACATTGCCCCCCCCCTTGTTCCCCCCCCAGGCCCTGGAGAAGATCTCTGCCTACATGCGCTCGGGGCGCTTTATGAAGACCCCCATCTTCATTCACAACGGCCGTGTGGGGCAGCAAGAAGGCGTGAGGGGGATGGGAACCCCCCCAAGTCCCCCCCCCCAATCCCCCCCCCCCCAGACCCCATTCCTCTGCAGAATAAAACAGAGGGTCTGCAGTGCAGTGTGTGGGGAGCTGTCATGGGGGGGGGGGACATGGGGACAACTACTGGGGGGGTGGAGGGAGAGGCCGTCCTCTGTCCCCCCTCAGGATAATGGAAATTGGGGGGGGGGGGGGGCGTTATGGGATGTTGGGGCCCCTCTTGGGGGGGGGTTCTTCTCCTCCCCGTCCAGCACAGACACTGCCAGGCCCCCCAGGAGTGAAGGGAGACAGATGTGCCCCCCCCCGCTCTGGATAAGGGACCCCCCCCCTCTGTGCACACTGTGGGCCTGGGGGGGTCCTGTGCCCACAGGATGTGTGGGGGGTGGGGGGGGTTTGCAAGGGAATTCTCCTGGTTATGGGAAACCCTGTGTGCACGAAGTGGGGGGGGGGAGCAAGGAAAATGGGTGACCCCCCCCCCCGGCAAAATAGGGGAACCTCAAGGTAAGGAACAGCCCCCAAACAAAAGGGGGGGGGCGCACAGCTCACAGCCGCGTTCTCCTTTAAGACCCTCCCCCCCTCAAAGCTCCGTCCCCGGGAAAGGAGGAGCTGCAGGAGGGGCGCGGGGGGGGGCGGTGGAAGGGGGGGGCAGCGTCTGGAGCGCGAGTAGCAATGGCGGTGTTGGGATATTGGGACATCCGCGGGGTGCGTGGGGGGGGATCCCAACCCTGGGGGGGGTCCTTTTCTCCATGGGGGGGTCGCTGGGGGGGGGGGGGGGGTCGCTTGAGGAGTATCGGAATTGTTGTGGGTTATTTTTTTGGGGGGGGGGGAAGGGCTGTTTATTTCTGGGGCCCCC